>NC_020496.1:29906529-29912845 GCF_000184155.1 Fragaria vesca subsp. vesca | reverse complement strand
GAGAGAGAGAGAGAAGTTATGGGTAGAAAAGTAATTCTATTAAGTTTAATTGAAATGGGCATAGGAAAAAGTTTTTCATTGGGGTGGGCAACAAGACCCAATAATTAGTACCAAATAAGCATTATGTCAATAATAAAAGAGGGCTGAAATTTACACACCCCTATTAATTTACAATCCATACACATTTACCTCACTTTTTATAAGAAAATGTCTAAATTATCTATATCCTAGACAACTTGAAGAGATTAAAACATGAATAATTTAGACATTTCTTTATAAAAAGTAGGACAATGGTGTGTGGATTGTAAAAACAGGGTGTGTGAATTTCACTCCCCTAATAAAATCTTAAAAACTATAAAGAAATTAGGGTATGAAGATTCAAATCAAAATGAAAAGAATGTCGTCATCTTCTTCGATTCCTGCAAAATGTAAAAGAAGGCATGGCGTCTGATCTGTCTCACCCCCATATGCACACTGTCCTCAATTGCAATCACCATAATTATTATAATAGTTGATATTTTTCAATTGCAATTTAGTAGGATTGTACACATTCAGAAGAAAACAAAGAAAACTTAAATCTTATCAAGCTAGACCTAGATTGAATGAAGATATTTTTCGAAGAAAAAGATCATCTTCTTTTCTCATTTTGATTTTCCTTATAAAATCAATTATATCAGTTCAAGTTTTTGTTATTTTTCGAAAAAATTATTGTTTCCATATCATTTGCCACGTCACATTAGAAACTAATTTAGACCGTTAAAAATACATAGATCTAATGGCTAAAAAGAAGTGTAAACATTTGTGTAAAAAAAAAAACGTTATTTGATCCGGACCCTAAAAAGATTGATTAAAGCAACTTATTAATGTAAATCTGAGATAACTAATATTCTCAATATTGTTATCTATTCATCGAAGAAGAAATGAGTTTGTCAGTAAGATCAGTTGAAATTTAGACATATATGAGATCCATTAATCTCATAAAGACGTGTGGGCTAAAACATGTTTAACCTAGTGATCAGTTAAAATAGGTAGTTAATTATCCATTCAAACTGTTATGAGCTGGCATTCCATTCATGTATATGCAAGATTTGTTTACATGTTGACATTGATTCAATTCGATTTTCTACTTTATATTAGACACATTATGTATTTATCCTTAAAATCCCTAATTCTTTCAATAAAATAACAATTGCTATTCGATTTTTTAAAGAATCACTATTCATCAACACATTTCAATTCATAGCTGCAGTATGGTATAGTATTCACACTAGATGATTTTCGATTTAGTATCTATTTTTTTTCTTGGTAGTAATTTAATTTTATGAGACATGTTGCAGTTTATTTTTTATATGAATTGTTAAATCTCATAACTATTGTTAAATTTAACAAAAGTTTTACTTATCCTTTTGATGTAAGTTCTCCGTCTATAGAGATGTTACTTTCTCAGAAGTAATGATATTTAATCAATAAAGTTATTAATTCCTTAAAAAAAAAAGGTTTAATACACATGAATTAGAACCTCTAGCATACCCTACTCCATCTTCAATCCTTGATCCAACCTAAGGGACATTAGTGTAGTTTTGAAGAAAGGAGAAGAACATGGGAAAGCTCGAGCAATAAATAATAATGGTCAAAATACATTATACTTTAACCTCCAGAATCAGTGCCAGTGCACAGTTCCCACGCTTCCTTGTAAACTCCGCTCTTCTCTTGTGTGTTCTGAGTAGTTGCAGAGCTCTTTTTACATGACAAGCAACCAAACATGCCTTGTATTTAAAACCCCATTATAATTATTCTTCTTGACCCTCATCACTCTGAGATTCCCACAAGTCTTTGAGAGAAGGGTGGCCATGGGGGGACCTTACAATCACAACAAGGGTGGGAATAGTAGTAATTCTAGTAGCAACAGAGGGAGGCCTTATGGTTTGATGCTGCTGTTGGCATTTGGGGCTGCATTGGTTGGAGTCATGGTGCTTCATAAGTTCAGAGAAAGGCGCATCTTCAACCTTGTTATCAAAGAGAAAGACACTCAGCTCGTTTCGCTTCACCTCGCCTTACAGGTATACTAGTACTTCTTCAATTCACAAGTCTGTTAGCTGTGATGAATCTCGCTTCTATTTTGAATTTTGATGTTGGTTTACTGACTTTACTCTAACAGAAGGAGAGAGACTACAGCAGGGAAGTAAAAATGAAGCATGAAGAGCTGAAAGCGAAGATGTACTCCATTAGAACACAAAAGATGCAGCTTGAGAGGACGGTGTTCGAGATGAAGTCTACTATTGGTTCGCTTAAAGAGGAGCTGAGAACAATGGAGGCTGCATTTGAGGAGAAGCAAAACGAAACCAAAGTGACGAGATTGAGTGATGATCGGAACGATGATCCTCGGATGATGGAGTTGGTGGAAAGCCTAAAGCAAAAGGAAGCTGAAATTGAGAAGTTGAAACACCACCTCGAGTATAAGGTATGGTCGGTAAGTGCTGACGACACATCAAACCCAACCGGAAATCTGACCATGTCCAGAAGGCGAGGAGTGGCTGATCAAGTGTCAGGTGAAGAAGGAACTGCCAATAAGTCCATGAATCTTAAACAGGGTGAGACTAGGAAAAAAGTAGACGATCAAACTGGCAACGCAGAAGGGGAAACAAAGGTGGATGATTCCCGAGTTGTGAATATGAAAGGTGGCATTACCACTGAGGAGGTCCGAGCAAAGAATCAGGATTTCAAAGAGGGAAATCAGAAAGCAATTGATGGTCAAAAGAGAAGTAGGAATCTCCAAAAAGTTGAAAATTCTGAACAAGGTGATGGACAGAAAATTCGAGTGAAAAAAGAGCGAGGGATGAAGTTGGAAATGCAAGATGTGGGATCTGAAAATAAGGAAAGGTCTAGATTGGGAGGGAAGCAAGACTACTTTAGAGGTATCAAAGGAAAGAAATGGAGATTAGTTCCCAGGAATAGGAGGATGGAGAAGAAGGGGAGTTATCGAAACAATGGGGTGGCAAGCATGAGAGGTAGGAGTTTCTTTGAAGATGATCAGTATAAGGGCAGAGCAGAGGAAGCGGCTTTGAACAGGAGAGTAACAAGCGATGATCGCACAATGCAAGCAAGGGAGTCTGCGGATTCAAGTGATGCAGAAGATCTGGAAAACAAGCTTACACATTTTGATTCAACTCATTCAAGTGATGGTGATGGTAAAGTCAGTGGCACAGCAAGTAATGATACAAAACAGAAACAAGAAGTTGAAAATTCAGAAGACCATGAAGCCGTCAATAATATCGGCAATGAAGAAGATAGAGCTGATGCCGATACACAGGACTTTCCGGGAGATATGGAAATTGCAGAGGCTGAAGAACAGGAGAATGATGTAACTGAGGACGGTTTCCTTGCTGAATCAGGTTTCAATTCGGAAGATAGAGAGGAGTACAAGGAGGAAATAGATGCGTCTGAATTCTAGTTTTAGGATGTTAAATAGATTGTGTAACTGATGTGATAAGTGACTGTCATATGTTAGCTTTTCTTTTCTTTGCCAATTAGTATTTAGTACCATGTACTAGTGTTCCTGTAGCCTGTTTGAATGAATCAAAAGCTGATGCGTCACAAAACTCTGGTTGTAGCTATTGTTGACAAGAATTCCGGTTTTCTCCTGAAATTAAAGAAGAGTTCATTGGATCCAAGGAAAACAGATATAGTGCCTTCGTGCCCAGCAGAGTTACCTCCCACTGCCTCATCCCCTCCTCCACTACTCAAAGATGCCCTGCTTTTAAGAGAGAGCTTTTCTTTCTTTCCCATTAATCTTCTATCGCACATTTTTAGCTTTTCTTAAACTGTGTTCTTTATCATATCTTATATGGGAGGATTTTAATTTGTGAACCCCTCAAAACTAAGTGGAAAAAAACTGGAAACTCTAAGGAAATAATACTACACAAGGCTAGCTGGTCCCTTATCATCACCTTCCTTGTAACCTTATTTGATTTCAGGCCTTAATTAGAAAGAGTTTAGTAGTAACAATAATGAGTGATTCTATACTGCCTTTTAAGATACATCAAAAGTTTGAACTTGAAAAGATGTCATTACATTATTGAAAATAAAAGGTTAATGCATCAAAATCATATGAATAGCTACAAAAGTGTTCACAAAAGGAGACAAACTCCAAACATGGCTAATAACTCAACTTTTATCAATGTATCATCATTCTCCATTTTGATCATAAATCATTTGCACACATACAAAATGAAATGTCGAGACATTTTATATCCAAGCAGACTCATTATTACCAAGAAGTTCTGGGAAGATTTGAAACTCCAAACACCTCAGTGTTTTGCTTCTACCAGTTTCTGAAAACAAATAAGTAGTCAGCAAAAGCTTAATATACAATACAAAGACAAAAGTTACATCAGTTACTTGTCCCAGGCCTAATCCTAGAAAGCATGCGCATTCAGGCAGGACACCCAATAATGCTTAGCTGATCCAGTCCCATTTAGTTTATTTCCTCAGACGCTAGAGCTTATTATGGTGGGCCAAGAAATACTGAGAAAAACCTATTGAAGAAAAGACACTATATTGACCAGACCAAACCTTAATCCATCTAAACTGATCCATTGGTTGCTCTAAGTGGGAACTTCGTAACAAATCAGCATTTTTTGATAATAAAATGGCCATATGCTAACAATGGTCCCATAAGATATGGTAATAATTCCAAATCTAAGTTCATCCAAACGCTAATAATTGCATACCAAGCCATCCTACCAAATTAAAAAAAGGCTAACCATCGAGCAGTGCAGTATGATGGATGGACAATGAGTTCCAGCAAATGTTCTACTGGTATTAAACTGAAAATTCATTGTGAGCGCTATAAATTATGCTTCTGGGATCCTACAACTCTTTTAGCATGCACAGGTAATTCAATATTTACAAAAACAATCATTTAAAGGGAGGCATATCATGTGAGCCTTTGCCTCTGCACACAATCTTTCATCTACAATACAAGTCTAAACAACCCAGAAATGAAATATAGCTTTGCATATCTGATGCCTAGGCCAAACCGTATGCAAGAATAACAACACAATGCACAAGGGTTAAAAGAAGATGAAATACCTCGTCCTTCTTGCCTTTGCCGCCGGTGAAAAACTTGTATCCACTAAAAATAAGCACACCCCAACCAGTCAAAGAGACAATTACGAACTGCAAAAGTACAAACCCATGGAAAAAATGATTCAAAAACTTCATGTATCCAGTAATCTCTCACATATCAATGGTTCAAGAACAATGCTGATCAAGTTCAACCAGATCAAACTCATAACACCACTCACTATGCCAAAAAGCCTATTGCTAGCAAGTCGATTTTCAACCAAACTCACCACAAAATTGTCTTAATACTATTAATCTTACTAACAGAACATGGAATCAAATGACTTTTCTGTTAATATTGACCCAAAATTCTCCGAAAACATAAAGATCCCAAACTTTTCTTCTGTTTATTCAGTTCCAAACAAATGGGGTCAATCGAAAGCCTAACAAAACAATGCATCAAGTTCATCAAATCCCATAGATTTTCAATAAACCATTTCAATAATCATTTAATTAACTAACATCAACAAAACAAAAATAACAAACAATCTGATTAAAGACATGAAAACGAAGCTGAGAGAGAAACTGACATGCTCGTCCTTCCATTTAGATGGGCTCATCGGGTCGGACCAGCAGTTAACCTTGGGCGGCCCATGGTGATCTGCAGAGTAGTATCATTTGATTTCAATCAGCTGAAAAAATGAGATCGGGAATCGAAGCAATGCAAAAGCGAGATTGGGATTTAGGGTTTGGTTTACCTGCGGCGCCGGCGAGGCCACGTCGCTGGATTATACTGGAGGATTGACCGGCGGACCTGGCCGTTGACAAGCGGAGTGAGCTTGCGGCTTGGCGAGCTGCGGCAGCTGCTAGAGTAGCCATGGCTTTCAGAGGTGAGAAGGAGAGAGACGAGCAAATGAACCAAGTCTTATGACTCTCTAACCAGGAAGGAGGCGACGTCGTTTTTTAGGGAATAGTTCTCAACTCTCAAGTGGAGCCCCAAGATTAGCTAATTAATTAGGTTTCTGCTCCTAGGTCGAGTCTGCCAGATTTCTGGTTTACGCGTCTGTTTGTGTTTCTTATGTGTTTAAGTCTTAGCATCACCAATCCTCTGCGGGTAATGACCCCTATTTGCCGTTTACTACATTGATATAATTGATTTGATAATAGGGTATCTTTGTAGGTGCTTTTGCGCCTATCAAATTTTGGCGTCGTTGTAGTATAGTGGTAAGTATTCCCGCCTGTCACGCGGGTG
>NC_020496.1:29888617-29906509 GCF_000184155.1 Fragaria vesca subsp. vesca | reverse complement strand
TTCCTTCTTTCTTTTTCTCTCTCGTTCTCCTCCTCCCTTGTTCGGCTGCTCCCCTCATTGAAATAGGTTAGTTAACCTATATCTCACGTCCATCACCAATCCAACTAGGATTAGGGATCCTAATTAAGCCCAATTATCTCCTTTTCTTTGTTTGACTTCAAAACACCTAAAAACAAATAAAGTTAATTAAAATAGGAAAACATCACAAAATAAATAAGTAATAAGAATAATTAGCATGATAAAAGTCGCACAAATATGCGACTATCAGGACCTGGCCGTTGACAAGCGGAGTGAGCTTGCGGCTTGGCGAGCTGCGGCAGCTGCTAGAGTAGCCATGGCTTTCAGAGGTGAGAAGGAGAGAGACGAGCAAATGAACCAAGTCTTATGACTCTCTAACCAGGAAGGAGGCGACGTCGTTTTTTAGGGAATAGTTCTCAACTCTCAAGTGGAGCCCCAATATGCTTGTTAGCCCAAACACCACCAATTGAGCCCATCGTACGTCTTTAGAGTTTATAGTTGTCGTACAAGTCAACGAGAATATAGTTAATCATCTTCAGATATAAATCTAATAGTGAAAATATTACTTTAAGGATTTGGTTTATGAGTTTGTTTTTAATCTTTATATTTACATCTAACGGTGGTTGACCATGAATCCTTTCGTTTGTAACTGACCAGGTGAACATGTTTGATAGTTGTCATTTCTATTATTCTGTTTAATTACTCAAAAAAGAAATGAAGGACACACATTTCTTCTTTCAAACCCCTGTTTATATCAGTTTTTCACAAGACGATACGTAGAGTTACTAGATTTGTGTGTCTTTAATTTTATACAAGAATGTATCGCTGAGTTTTAATATTAAAGTTTATACAAGTTTCTACATACTATCTTTATTTTCAAATGATTTTAGATTGTGTTTAAAGCAATCAAGTGGAATCACATGTCACACCACGTAAACATAGCTCTTCAAAGAATTGATACAAATTTTCTTGAATGAATATTTTCTGCTTTTATGTGCCATAGAAAGATTGTAGAACACTAACAAGAAAAAATACAATAGGAGGGCAACTTTGCTTTCAGAACAGGAACGCGCTTTGTTAACTCTTGAAGTGAATCAGAATAGGAAAAAGAAGAATGATAACCAAACAAAAGGCCAGAACTATGCCAATGCAGATGCACTTCCTGCTGCTCTTCTGGTACTGCTTAGCTTCCTCAAGTTGCACAGTTCCTTTCCTAACAAATGAGCTTGCGCGTGCAACTTGGCTCTCGATGTCATTCAGCTGCTGCCCTTGTGCCTCCACCAATGCAGCCATGTCTAGGAACACTTGGTGCAGCTCAATGAGGCTCTGCTCAATCTCCTTCACAGCATCGCGCCGCTCTTGGATTTCTTGAATTGTGTCCAAAATTTGACCACGACCCTGTTCCTGAATAGCCCTCTGAACCAATGTTTCACCCTCTCCACTAGCAATCAAATTCTCAATCATTTCATTGTTGGCCTTCTCACCTGTTATTGTGAAGTACCTCCTTCCAACTGTCTCTTTGTATTCCGAGGCTATTTTGGCCCTTAGGCCTTGAAAATCATCCATCATGGCCTTAAGCTTTTTCGTCAAACCATTAAGTAATGAAGTTCTCGTACGATCAGAAGATGATCCAGATCCACAGCCGGGGAGTTTGCGCTGTTCGGCATTTGAGAGTTCAAGTGCTTCCAGCTTTTCCTTGATGACTTTGGCAAGTTTCAACACTTTCTCAACATCTGAGTCCATCCTGGAGCGAAGCCCTTTCATGGACTTGGCATCATGGACTTGTTTGCTCTCCTCATTTGCTTCCTCTAGCTGCTTGAAAAGCTTCTCCACAGCTCCCATGTCTTCCTTCACATTCTCTATTTTCCTGAAGTATCCATCAAGATTGACAGTCTCACCCCACGCCTCGCTGCGCACGTCATCGATGTAAACCTGCTGCTCAAGATCCTTGTATCGTTTGAATGAATTATTCGAAAACAGATCGTTCATCTTGGCAGCCAACTTTGATGATAGCTTTTCTTTTTGGTAATGGGGAAAACTTACATCGAGGTATTTGATCTATGAAGGGGTTTATAGAAAGAGGAATTCATGGTTGCCATTAACATGGAGATACAGTCGGAATTGGATTTGACTTCGTCATTGATTTTCTTCTTAATGAAAGTTGACATACCTTCTCATATATAGACCTGACTTCAAGCACACAAGTACGTGTTGACCAAATGGATTTAATATAAGAAACATGATTAGCACTAAGATGACGGAGCCAGAATCAACAGTCTATCTTTCTGATCTAGTATAGTAATCAAGATCCGACAGTTGTGTCACTCTGAAAAAAATGTTATTTACCCAAACAAATAATGAGGTTCATCGGTTAGTGATCAAAATTTTGATGCTTATTTACAGAAAGCCTATAATCACGTATCAAAATGCTCATTTCATCGCTCCTAAAAAGAACAGAAAGAATAATCATGGCATTATATCCTGTCTTGGTTGCTGTAGTTGCAGCTGAATTTGCTCTTGTTTCCATGATTCCAGTTGAATGATACTACACTTCAAACTCCTCTCTTCCATCTGTTTGTACAAAATCAAAGATATTCATAAGAGTCTAGCATTCATGTTCTACATGTCTACCGTGAAATCCTAGATTTTGTAGGTACAAGTCTTCCTGGAAAATCTGATATTATTGGTGGAATTTAAACATGTAGTCATCTATGATGGAATAAAGAGAATTAAGCTTACCTCTAGTGCTGATATGCTTCTACAGAGCTCAAGACACCCATCAGAAAGCAACTTTTCTTGCGCAACCACCTCTGCTAATTCTGAGAGCAACACACCAGTCTGCTCAGCCTGTTTGAAGAATCAGCTTCAATGTTAGTCCACATTACATAAATGCCATGTTACAAGGTACGCATTGGTATATAAAAGCTTTCAAGCTGAAACATACCGAGGGGGCAAATGTAGCCAATATCAACTTAATGGAGGCCGAGTAATCTGAAGCATTTCGAAGATGGATGGCAGCTAATTGTGTATCCACCTATATATGATTGGATTCGTCAGCAAAAGCAAAATCAAATCTCTTTCGCCAAAACAAAAGCTCGATTACAATCAGTCACTTTCAGCCTACCTTTGCGCCCTCAACGAGAGGTACTCTACACACAACAGAATGTAAGCATTCTTTCATCATAGAAACTGCTCCCATGTGTTGCCTTTCCGTATCTCCCCACTCTTCCAATGGCTTAAACTACACAAATAACCAACATATCAATATACACATACATCATCAACTTGGTAAAAAAATCTCTTTACTAGTTGCAATGCAGGTGCTGACTTGAGAATGTAGTATTAAGTTCAGCTTCATTTCGAGCCTTTCTTTCTGCAGCTTCAGTTTCTTGTGCAGCACAGATTGCCGCAACTTCAATAAACTATCACAAGCACTAAAAAAATTCCCCTGCCAAATCATTCAATACGAACATGTTAGTCCTAAACTTCACTAGTCCTTAACATACAACAAATATTCAAACATGAAAGAAACTAGAGTTAAACCTGTGCTTGATCAGCAACATTCTCATTCACAATTTCAGCTCTTGCATTTGCGTACCGCCATTGCATCAATCTATTATGAAGCAACCGGAGTTGATGACCGGTATCGGTCACACCATACCCGGAATTAGACCTCGCCAGTGACTTAGTAGACGATGAAGATTTTCTACTCTTGAACAACTCAAACCCCATATTGATCAACTTCTCCACTCCCTTACTTTTCGAAGGACTATTCGGCGGCTTCAAGCTCGAAAATGACGTCGACTTCCCCAAACTCTCCGCCGGCACCGGCTGCGTCGCGCTCCTCCCCGGCGACAACGCCCACTGTGTCGTCCCGGACTTTGACCCGGTCAACGAATTAGCCCTCTTGATCACATTTTTCAGGTTAAACTTGTTCATTTTCGGTGAGCTCTCCGCCGAACTCGGATTCCGGAGATTAGAATCCGACGTCCATCTCCGATGATTATGCTTCGTTTGAATATCAGTCATGTACTTAGACGAAACCTCCACCCCCAGCTTTCTCGAACTCGCCGTCGAGCTCTGAACCCCGAAACAGGGAGAGCCGATATTGACATTCGTGCTGGAACTGGCGTCACTGATCTCCGATCCCGAGTCGAGAGAGTCGGCGAAATTATCGAAACTCCGACGACCTGAGTTCTGATACACACCGCTCCCATCGACGGAAAATCTCCCCGGAACTACCACCGCCGCTAGCTTATTCGAAGACGTTGAAGTCGAATACGACGACGGCGACGGCGACGACTTCCCTGAAAAATTGAACTTTCCGGTGTATCTTGCTGACCCTCCGATGACCGGTCTATGATTCTCCTTGGCGTTGTCTTTCTCGTTCTCTTCTCTCCGGCTTCTGCTTTTGACTAAAGTCGATATGTTACGGTCAGTACGATCTTTGAGTCTATCGATTCCGAGATGGACAGCTAAGGAGTCGAAGTTCTTGATTGAAGGAGTCGTTGCAGAGGGCCATAAGCCTCCGCGGATTGAAGAATCGGGTTTTCGGGTATCGGGTACCGGCGAGCTGGGTTTTCTCCGGGCCGGCGAGAGAGGGTGGTTTGGAGATGGGAGTGAGGAGGGTTCGGGTGTGGTGGGAGATAGGAAGCGGGAACTGACTTCCCGGGATTTGGGTCTTCTGGGTTTGTGAGAGTGATCCATGGTGAGAATGAAAGAGAGGAAGGATTGTGTGTGTGTTTGGGGGATTAGTTTTATATTTGAATTTGAAAGAGGGTTTGAGGATTTCAAAAGTGAGTGTTTCTTGGGGAAGCAGATAAGACCAAAAACAAACCAGCAGATATAAAATGGCGGCAAATTGGATTGCGTAGATTCTTCGCCGGCGTAGGAGGGTTTTTGGGGGAGATGAATTGACTGAAATGTCCTTGTGAAGACTGAATCAAGTGTTTAGGGTTCATGGTTTTACGAAAGCATCACTAGCTTGGGCGACATTTCTATAACATCTAGCAAATAAATCTTCTTTCTATGAACTTGTGTAGTCTAGAGAACCTTCTATGTTATTTATACATTTAGATCCGAAACATATTTATACTATCACACATGAAGTGCAATGACCTAAAGATACATACTATACGACATAATTTTGTATATGCTATATTGAACATACACGTGTATATTGGCCGGATGATCCTAAGAACATGTAGTATGACTAATTTAGATTGGAAAAAATAAGAATGTTTGTGATGATGGAGAAGGAATGAAGGGTATAGTGATAGGAGTGATGCAAGACATTAGGAATCATGAGAAGAAACAAAAAAAATTGCAATAATCATTAGTTACTAGTTAAGTGTTGAAGGAGGAGTGATGTGTAAATTCCATTGTGCCGGCAGTTAAGAGTTAACGATGGGTTTCATTGGCATGATGTTGCCATATGTCAAATTTGTTTATTGCTGCATTTCAAATGATACTGTTATTATCATGAAACTCAATCCCATTGCTACACGAAAATGAACGAGGAAACAGTCAATGTATATTATCACTGAAAATCAACAAAAAAAAAAATCAGCTGTCTCGTGGTTTCGAACCTGAGCGGGAGAGTGACCGGCGAGTTTGCCTACCACTGTAATACTGTGAAAAACAGATACATGTCTTTCCAGTATTTTATCTACTTACATTCGCAAGCCGTAGAATCATATTAAAAAATGTACAAAACGCCGTTGCCGGGGATCGAACCCGGGTCACCCGCGTGACAGGCGGGAATACTTACCACTATACTACAACGACCTTGTTGCTTGATCGGTCTTTAATTTTGCTGATTATTATAATTAAGTTAAGAAGAGCACCAAAATTGAAGTCACCTGAAATGTCAGCTTAGAATGTTTCCAGATAATTGTACTTTTCTTCTCATCTTGTATAACTTGATAGTTGAAACGTTATATTGGTTGAAAGTGAACAGCATCCACTGCGTTTTCTATTACTCACGTTAGAGTTTTGCCAGTAGTTGAAAGTTGAAACTGTGGAGGAGAAGAAAATGAAAACATTGGCAGACCTAAGACTGGACAATAGTGATGAGACCTAATAGAACGTAACTTGGCGTACCAATACCAGTACAAGCAGAGTATCCATATGGAGTACAGAGGTTATACAGTTCACCCTAGTGCAAAAGTTGGTCTTGAAGAATGTAGTAGTTAGCAACTTTTGAATGATTTATATTAAACAGCTATACTACAACATAACTAGAATTCAAAATTAAGTACCCATATTACAACCAATACCAATGTTCCTATTCGGCCAGTCTCCTACCCATGCTTGATCTTGCAAAAGCTATCAGCATTCTTGACCACAAAAAAGTTGGATCTCCTTGTGTGCCTCAGTTCTATAGTGGGAGAGTAGTAGCAATGTCATGACCGAACACCAAAAGTGTTACAAACTTGCTTCCCATGTCTGAAATCAATGGAAATTGCACCGTTGCAACAAAGGATGAGTATAATCAATAAATTTCTCCCAAAGGGGCTTATACTTTTCCATCCCAATCTTCAACCACGGTTTTGAGTTTCCGTTGTAATGCAGCACAGCACCCTTCTCTATCAAATGAGGATCAACATTTGTGTACCCCAAGCCCAAAACATGCCATGACGGCTCCAAAGGCTCGGTCAGTCCATAGAATGTCAACAATCCAGGTGGCAATGTGCCAAGTTTCCACAATGTTCGATCAACATTTCTTTCCTGCCAGTAGTGGTAGATGCCAGTAACGTTCCTTTTCCTCCACTGAACCAAATCAAACACATTCATTCCAAATGCCCATCCACAGGCATCGGGATCAAAATGTGATCGAATGAGAGGGTGAGAGTAGTTCAGATATTTATGGTATCTGTGAAACGTCTCCATGCATGTCTCCACTGCTCCATTTACATTGCCATTCAAATCGATCGAGAACAGGCCAGACAGATCCTTCTGGACAACAACATCATCATCAAGGAATACCACCTTCTTCAGGGAAGGAAAAACTTCAGGAATATAGAAGCGCAGATGGTTAAGCATGGAAAGATACTTTGGGTTCCGAAACTTGATTGGTGTCCGGCTATCATCACTGTTTCCAGAGAAATAGTAACTTTGAGTTTCAGAGTCTTGGAGCTGCTTAAGCACAGGAACATAAGAAGCATTCAGCCATTTAAAGTCCTCAAACTTCTGAACCTCGACAGTCACTCCTCTGAAGCTGTTCATAGAGAACCAGGCCTTCATTGCAGCATGGTTGATTTCATCGGTTACAAGATGGAAGACGACCTTCTCTGGATCGTTGGAACTTAGAGCTGTTGAATTGACCACAACTGAAGTTGCCAAAATGTTGTCAGAGAATACACAGAAATGATAGAGATTGTTATCCTTTACTTTCATTTCTATTTTTCTGTCCTTGAGTTTCCTCTGCAGATTTGGGTGCCTGAACCATTCACTTGTCAGCTGAATACCAAGGCAGTAAAGGCTTTTAGGGACCTCCTCAGCAGCTATTTGTCCGTACTTGGAACTTTTCTCACTCACAGAACTCATCTGTTCTTCCAGAGATTGTATTTTGGCTTTCAGTCTCATAATCATGGTTGCACTATCGTAATGGAGCTGTTGCGCTTGGTACAGTACAAGTGCCATATCACGAATTGCAGTTTCTGATTCTCTTGCCGTCAAAGGTCTCCTCGTCGCAGCATTTGACAACAGAATCTGTGAGTTGCGGATCTGGGCACTTAACTCCCATGCAAACTGAAGGTTGTTGCTCTCTTTGGCAATCACAACGAAAGCCTTTGCCAGAGCTATTTGGTCACTGATCTGCCTGGCAACTGAGTTGGGGCTCAACATTTCTTCAGTAATGTTCAGACCTTCCATGACTCTATCATGCCTATATCTCTGCAGAAGGAAGAGAAAGCACATACATCTTAATACACACAAAAAAGAGCAAACACCTATACAGAAAGAACATGAGATAAAACCAGAATTTCCTATATAAAAGAAGATAACAACAAAAATTCAATCTATCTTCCAATGTCTTATAATACTGATACCACTGCCTTATGATATCAATACATCCACGATATCAATACCTCCGCGACACACTTCCCCAGCAATCTATAATCTACCTTCCCAACAATCTACTGTACTAATTTACTATATCTTTGTTTACTGCCGTTTTTAATTCCATATCAGTAATCAATCTCTAAAACATTTCATTAAGCATCTGAAAGTGACAAAGTTCATGTTTACCACATCTAGATCAAGCTAAGCACTCATACTATGAATTGCAAATATATTAATCAAACTACAACACAATTGGATTATAAAGCATACATCTTTGTACTGTTCCAGCACACCCAAATGCCAAACTCATTCTCATCACTATCCACTTTTGCCAAAACCCAATTTGATCTACTTAAAACCAACACCAAAACTAAACAAAGCAAAAGAAGAATAGTTACATACAGTGGTTAATACAGGTCTGGATTCAATCTGACTGCCTCTGCTCAAAGTATAGATAAACAGCAACACTGCAACCCCACACAGAACCCACCAGAACGCATTCGGAAACCTCCTCGCCCTCAACGGCCGCCGGAAGTCCGCCGCCCTCCGCCTCATTCTCTCCCCAAATCTGAAACCTTCCGGCTGTCGGTGATCGGAGATCGCGAGATGGGTTCAAGTCGCAGTGATTGGATCTTTCCAAAAAAGGCCCCAAGATTGAGACTTTGAGAAGAGAATTGGGATTTGGGGATTAGGGTTTTCTAAGATTGGACTAATGCAGTAAGAGAGGAGAAAGCTAAGCTAAGTTAAAGCTGAAGCTGTTGTTGATGTTCTTGTTACAGTCTTCGGTTGTGGACAATGACAGTTGGGAGTTTTGTGGAATTGTGTGGAGTAAGAGTGCTTCTGCTTCTTCTGGGTTGTCAACATGATCTAATAATCTTATTGCACGTGTTATATATTTTATTTTTTGGAATGACTATGAGATGAAGGTGATGATCCCATATTCCCCATATGAGCAATGTAGATGTCATTTTCATTTGATTTTCACAGATTATATTTGTATACATCTCTCATGTGTGTGTGTGTTTACTATGAGATCGTTTTGATGATTCTAAGTTGATTAATCGTCTGAGTTTGATGAGAAGCAAAAATTTAAAATTTGTTTGTCTCCAAATTAGGTGAGAGTTTTGATTTTGTTTAGTACCAATGAGTGTGATCTCTTGGAATTAATATATGGTTATACTACAATGCTCTTAAACAGTGCATTTAATTGTTAACAATGAATTGTTCAATCTAAATTACATTCTCATGTAAAGTTTAAGAAACTGCGATTTCTCATGTTATTTAGTAATGCGTAAATATTTGATACCAAAAATACCATATAGAGCTTTGAATCCGAATAGAGCCCGTAAGTGTGAGGATGTCAATGTCCTAAACCTTGAATCCCCCCAACATTAGTTGGATGGAGATCTAAGGTGATTGAGAGTTTGAAGGAAATTGACACGCTTAAACTGAGCTTTTGTTCCAAGAGCTTGGTGGTCTTGCCAATTTAGAAACTTTCTCATTGTTTGAAAAAAACAAGGTAACCTCATAGTTGGAACTCCTGCGTCTACAACTTCCGGTTCTTCAACCTCAAAAGATTCATAACAAAATGGATACAAAAAGGACTATTGTCATGACACAGTGAAATTCACACACAAACATCAATACCAAAGCCTTCATTCAAAATAGTTCTTATTGCAACATTTCATCATCAATGCCATACTTTCAGTATTAAATATTTCCTCTCAGTTTGATCCAAATTCGACAATCCAATGATTTTGTGAATACTTTACAACAAAGACCGACTCTAAAGAACTTAGAACATAATACTCTAAAGAGCATAGAACCCTATTATATGGCCTAAGCAAGATGATACTCTTCAAAAAGGTCTGAGCCTGCCTTCTACGGTAAAATAAGTATGAACTAGAGCAGAAATACTGAAAAATGGGAACTTAACATACTTGCCAGCAAGAGCACACCTTATGCACTCCAACAAGATCAAAATGTACAGGAATGCCAGGGCTGCCCAATACTCTATGCCGAATGTACCATTGAAGTTGATGAGTGGAAAGAGATTGCTCGATTGCCCTACCACTTGCAGCATCGTATCTAACAACATGGCCATAATCACATGGTACCTAAAGAAGTGAGGCCACTGTTTGTTCTTCACCACTCCATAATATGCCCCTACACAATATGCAGATGTGAACCACCAGGGTAGCCTCTTTATTGCTCCGGGGACAAAATAAATCAAATTTCCAAAGAGTTGATAGTGTTCTGCAAATGGCTGAATATAAAAGCCAACTTCGGACATCTGCAAAGATGCTAAATAAGGAAGACATGCTAAAGTTCTCCACCACCACTCTGGCTTCTCAGTCATTTTCGGGAAAGGCATAGTGATTGAACTATTATCCTTCTTTGCTTGTACCAATGTTGAAGATTTGCGTTGTCTGAGTAGAATGGATGTTTTTTGTGACCGGCCAGCTTCATTCCCCCTTAGCACTGTGGATGATACCGCAGAAAGGTCCAAGCTTGGCAGTCCTGAAACCGACAACTCTGAAAATTATTAAATATAAAGATTTCTAAGATGCTCCAAGAAAATATGCATTTCATCTGTATCTGGGAAGATATGAGGAGACTCGTGTCATATCAAAACAGTATCATCAGACAAACAGTAAATTGTTTTCAATGCTTGAAAGGATATACTGATTTCATTAACAATAGTTTAAAATTTGTTTCAGGATCTACATCACTTTACCATGGGAACAAGGATTGGCTTTATGCAATATCATTTTTCTCAATTAGTTTTTCACAAGGGACGATTCTTGTCAAGAAATTTGACATACCTCTGGGCAGTACATGCAGAACTTGATTAGGTGGTCTGCTGGTTGACAATATAGGCAGTGACTTTGGATTGAACTTGAATGCAACCCTGTTGAGCTTGGTGCCTCCTCTAAGATTCACATCCTTGTACCTAGTTAAGAACCAATAGCATTTAAGAAGTTTATCATCAACTACGCCTGTAGGAGCATGTACATATGTGATCATATCAATAAGCACCTCCTGATTCAGTGATGGAGTACTGCTCATTATTTTTCCCTACTCTATAAACTTCCAATGTAATAAATTATTTTCTAAATCAAAAACATGATACTATTCAAAATAAAATTAAGTCTTCCATGCTAAAACACTGGAGAAAAAGGTTAAAAATACTGAAGGACAAGGTAAACAATTGATATCCATCTTTCAAAGCTCAAAACAGGGTTTCACAGAATGTCTCTATAACTACTACTCAGTAATGCCCCTACGTATCTACCCGCGTTATCCAGATAGTAATTACAGACTCAAGGAAGCTGGTTCTATTGAATAAGTAGTAAAAGTGGCAACACTCTCATCAAAAAGCTATCTGCTTATTATAACCCAGTAACCCACTTTTGGTGTCATGTTTTGATATATACATAGATTTCTGAGTAGAAGCTTATCGAGATGAATGATCATCATTGCTCCAAAACAGGTGCGAACCAATATACTAGACTTAGTTATTGCAAATTCATCCGGATCATCCACCAATGAACCAACTTTGATAAACTATAGACGGCCCTTACAATTCTTGACTGTCAAACCCTCTATATACAAATTTCATGCCTATGTGCCTAACTTACTAATGCTACTTTAATGCAAATAGAAAAGCATGTTTAACCCAAGCATTATGCTTAAACTTCTACTTTGATCAAATCATCAAAACAGTGCAAACAAAGACAAAAACAATTACCACCTAAAGTAACCTATATTCCGAGAAAATTCCAGGGTGGGCAGCCTCCTTCATCACAAGAAACAAAAATTTCCGGTAAACTCACACAATTTTATCTGTATCTTATTCAGCCAAACATCTTACATATTGCACCAGACCTACTTTACTTTCCGCTCCCAAGTTCTTGTCACATATTTAACAGCAAGAATCCAGATGCAAACATTTGTGAAATGAATAAAATCATACAAACCCTATTTAAAATTTCCAACAAAAAATCAGCTTCCAACTCCAGAGATCACAAAGCAAATACAAACTCCAAAACCAAAAACAGAGCAGAGAACCAAAATTCAGCTCTAACAAAGATTAACAAACAAGGGTTCCTTCTCCTGAATCCAAATTTTCATAAAAGAGCCCATTCAGAGCGCAACCCAACATTCTGTATAGGATTCATCACCAAAAGCTTAAATCTTTTTGTTCTTTTCAGATTTTTTAACTTTGTGAAAAAAAAGAAGGAAGAATTGGTGTGAAAACGAAGGTGGGTTTAATCAAGCGTACCAAGAGGAGGAGGAAGAAGGAGGAGCGAGGAGGATGGTCTGGCCGCAGCTCAAGGCGGTGGCCATTGCTTCGATGTGTGGAGGTTTCGAGCCCTTATTTTCTCTCTGGAATACTCTTCGGCGCCGTCGGCTTTTCTTTCCATGCACGATTGTCCCTAAACTCTATTATATACATCTTTTGGGCCTTTTTGTCATTACCCTAACTTCAGGGTAGAGGCTAGGTGTGCAAATTATGGAGAATCTGGGGGCTCATTTGGAAATACAGAAAATAAGGTAGTACATTCTAGACTCCTAGTACCACACTCGCTGGTACAATGTTACAAACTACAAAGTAAATTAAACTAATGTAAAAACAGAATCAAAATCACTCCTCGACTATGAGATTAAGAATGAAACATGAGTGAATTATTTGACTTAACCCCTTTGTGCGGGGGATTTTTTTGATTAGGCTCCATGAATAATGGAGGGAAGGTTTTCGGGGGTATGTTTAGAGCCGGTGGTGTTGTGTGACATAATATTGTATGAAACTTTACTCTAGGGTAACGTTATGTTAGATTATCGTAAGCGAGTCATTATGGATTGTTACCTTCATTCTCTTATCAATGGAATAACATCCTTTTTTTTTCTTTTTTTTGAGAATGGAATGACATCCAAATTTGATCAAAAATAAAAACAAAATCAACTACATATAATTTTAGGGTTTTGTTCACGTGGTGACCTTATTTGTAATTTAACTACTAATTTTGTTCGAGGTCTCAATGCCCAACTTCTTTTGGGGTCAAAGTAGGCCGCCATTGAATCCTAGTTGCTTAAGGATCATCAACACTTCTTTGAACTCAAGGATTCGGAAGGTGAGTCAGGTGACACAAGTTAGGGCTCTCGAGGGGTCTAATCTAATATATTATCTTCTAGTCTAAAAGAGTTCTGGCTTATAGGATTTTTGTTACCTTCCTGGAGAGTTACAAGATTTGCAGGAAGAGCCTTGTCCTATTCCAGCAAGGATTCGGAAAACACCTATACCTACCTTGGTTGGGTAAGGCTCGCTCCCTTCCTCTTCAACTGTTACGCGTTTTCACTCCTCTTTAAATGTGTTACGGATTTTCAGTGGTAAGGAGCAAAGGATCTTAGTGCAGCTTTGGTGTTACCGATCATGGCTATGAAGAGAAAAATGTCAGGCAGCAACATGGCAAACAGAAACAAAAGGATCAAAAAGGAGGAGGAGGAGGATCAAAGCCGGAGCACCAGGGGTATGGTGGTGGACACATACACATACCAATTACCCGAACTTGTCATCAGCCAAATCATCTCTCATCTTTCCTTCAAGTACATCATCAAGGCAAGCATTCTTTCCAAGGAATGGGCAAGCTTGTGTTCTTCGGTTCTCGTTTTAGATATCGATGAGGATGAAGGCAAGAAGCAATGTGATGATCATGACACGAAACAACGAAGAGAGTTCCTTAAGTTCTTGACCGGTTGCTTGAAGATCTATGAGAATCAAAAGCACCTGGAGAAGTTGAGGCTCCACATGAGATATTTAGGAGCTGGTGACTGTAAAATAAACAAGTCAGTGAGCTTTGCTTTGGAAAGAAACGTTAAAGAGTTGGATATTTGCTTCAAAAGAGAAAACAGTGTCAGAAAATCCAAGTACTATTGCTTACTCCAGACACTTCTCAGTAATGCAAAATCTTTAACCATTCTGAAGTTGGAGAATTTAAGAATCGAAGAGGACAGCATCGACCCTATAACCTTTCCTTCTTTGAAAACCATGTCTCTTAAAGCTGTGAAATTCACAGGTAACACTGGATTCTCACGCTTATATTCAGGGTGCCCTTGCATCGAGTATTTGTCATTAAATTTATGTCATGGCTGGGATGTTAGACTTTCAAGTTCGAGGCTCAAACACTTGGAGATTCTGTGCTGCGAAATCAAACTTAGAGTGGAAGCAACCAATCTTGAATCCTTTAAATTCCAAGGTGACCATGGACTTCGTCGTCATATCATTGACCTGCAGAAAAGCTTCTACATTGCCTCATGTCAAACACTCAGAAGTCTGGAGTTCTCTCATACACGCTTTCCCAGTGGATGGTTCCAAGGCCTCGATTCGAGATTTCCCTATCTTGAGAGGTTGGCTTTACATACATGCTTTAGCTACTCGGGGCTTATCATCTCTAGCCAGAATCTGAGAAGCTTTGTGTTTCATGAATGCCGATACATTTTGTCTAAACTTTATGCTCCAAATTTATCAGAGGCTACAATTACAATTGAACAGAGAAGAGACTATGATCGCCTGAGAATTTTTTTTGGAAATTTCGATAGTTGCAAGAAGATACGTCTACATGTTAACGAGGCTGAGATATGTATCTTTCCGGAAGAAATGAGAAAGAAATGTTCTCCACCATTACCTAGTCTCCAGTGTCTTGAGGTAGAGATAGATACTGTTACAACAACAGCAGTAGCTCATTCAGCATTGATGGATTCCTTGAGGTGGATGGCACCGTCTTTGGAGTTTTTATCCATTAACAGAATATATTACATCTATGATAGTAGAATTAGTTAATAAAGGACTCTTTACAATTTGTACATAGTTGTGTTTTAGTCCTGTTGTTTGGGGTTGTTGTCAGTTCCTGTTGCTATTTTAATTACCCTATATATGCATGAGTTGGTTTATCTGTAATAATTGATTAGGCAACTGATGGTTTGATTTATTTGTGACTCTAGTATTGATCTGCACTCAGGTTGATTTAGAAATAGATTTGAAAGGACAGTGTTTCATGTGTTTTCAAGATAAAAACTGTCGCGTATGTAATTATGTATACATTCCGATAAGAAAAGGCAAAACTAAAGAGGTAATAAGAGATTGTATTACAGGGGAGTGTTCATTTGTTTCTGGTTATATAGATAACTGCATTGTTTTGAACTTGAAATAACAATAAAAAGCAGATTCCTAACTTCAGCAACTATAAATACACATTAGTTTGTCCCAGTCTAATTACATGGAATTCATCTGTTGATTTGCCTTGCAAGTTACCTGGGCTGCAAGGGTGCTTTCAACTAAAACTGGAATTTGGTTCAGAAAAGGCCCCAGCGTTCCCGCTCCCTAGCATCATTTCCAAGTCCCCAACTATGTGGGCGATAAGTTGATCTCAAGAAGTCAGCTGCACTTTGATCGGAGTAAGGGCTTCGTGGGTAACTCTGTGGGCTTGCACGATTTAGACGCTTTTGCCTATACCTCCATGCTACTTGAATTCGCTTTGCAGCAAGCCCTCTCCAATATGGAGATTCATACCTGCAAGAAATACAATGTCAATCTTCATATCATGATGAAAGCATCACCTTCTGTACTGAGGAACATTTCAAGGCAAAAAAATGTTACGCGGTAATAACAGAAGTAAACCTTATGGCTCCTTGCACACGTGGATTACGCAAGTATCTTGCAAAACGTGCCGTGAACTGTTCAAGGTCTGCAGCTCGGAGTTGAAATGCTTCCACGTTTGTTAAGCACCTCACCAATCTGTTGCTGAGCAATCTCCGACCAGTGATTCTGACATTTTTCCCATCTTCAAACAAGAAATATGTTGAATAATTATTACAAACTAATACTACCTACTAATATGATGATGTGACTGCCAAGTGACAAAACTCTATGAATTAGATTATAGGATTTGAAGTTTTAAACCAGTGGTTATGTCATGCAGCGAATACCATTGTTTACAGAAGACTCAAGACACCATCTGAGAAGTTCCTCACCACAAACATCACCTTCCTTTAATGTGTCATCAATAGTCCCATCTTCCCCAATGCTCTCCATCTTTCCACGAACAATAAACACCATATTCTCAACCATACCTCCAGGATACAAAATTTCGTTTCCTTCAATGTATGTTTTTTGTTTCAGTTTCTCACAAATCGCATCTAAGATAGGATCATCCATCAGAGCAAAGATCCGAACCTGCAATTTTCTTTTTAAGTTATTGGACCGTACATGGTGCATCAATTAGGATCCAGTAATTAGAATGAAACCATAAAGGTGCAGTTTGTGATTTGACATTGTCAACAAGACAAGCTGGCATACAAGTGATCACACACAACTACAAAGTAGCACAAATATAGATCTTACTTTCTTCACAAATTCGAAAAGATGGCGTCTTATATTTCTCTGAAGGTGTTCAGGCAAATTTTCCAGAATTAATTCTTCATTTACACCTTGTGTGGCAGACCAATTATACCGTTCAGCATTTCTTACTTGCCTACATGATAACCAATACATGGGTCAAAATTCAAGACATCCACATTTAAGAAAAATTATTGTTCATCATGAACATTCAATATCACAAGTACATGAAAGTTCATTCACGCAAACAAGAGTAAAGCATATATACCACCAGTTTAAAGCACCACATAAATATAAAAAAAATTCCTTAATTTAATATCACATGGATAATATATTAAAAATTTCCTCGAGTGATTTTTGCACCAGTAATACAATTTGCATCTTGCAGAGTAAAAGGTAATAGGGAGATTCAAAGTTGAATTTTGACGATTAAAGCAGGCACTAACTGAGTGACTATGAATTTTGTCAGCATTGTTGCCATGAAACACGACAGAACTTAAAAGGAACAAATTCGCATCATATGAAACTTTGCATAGATGATCTACACATTATGTTCTAGGCACTGAACGGTGGAGATGTGGAAAAGTGACATGAAAGTGTGTCAAATAAGGAGCCTCACACTTTAATTTCAAATCAGGGCTCTGCTCTGGATAGGAATTGTGTGTGTATATTATATATATATAGAGGATCAAAAGCGGACGTCCGCACTCGGCTTAAAGTGCGGACGTCCATCTGTTCTCCACCCTCCGAAGCCGGCGATGGCGCGCCTTCACCCCAGAAGACTCCAACAGCGTCCCCGACCACTTTCCCTCCCCGGCGAGTCCGTTTTTTTCCAGTTTTCCGGCGAGATCGACTTTGTTTGAAGTTTTGGGTGATCTCGCCAAAAAACTGGAAAAGAACGGACTCGCCGAGGAGGAAAAGTGGTCGGGGACGCTGCTGGAGTCTTCTGGGGTGGAGGCGCACCGTCGCCGGCGCCGGAGGGTGGAGAACGGACGGACGTCCGCACTTTAAGGCCGGTGCGGACGTCCGCTCCTGATCCGGCCTGTATATATATGTATGTAACTTTTAATTCTGTTATGAATTGATATGAAAATGGTTGTTGTGTTCTGATTCATGTGAGCATATTTGTTTGATTAGGGCTACATTTGTAACTTAATTGACACTGGGTGCTTTGTTCGCTTCCTGGGGCGTGTAACTGGTTTCTCCCCAAGGCACAAGGTTCTTTCTTTGCCCTTAAGTTTGCGTAATTTACTGCTTGTTCTGTTCTATTTAAGTCCATCAATTTTTATATCTATCTTCTTCTTGATTTTATTAGGCAATGGATGACTATAAAGGGGACCTTTCAGAAGCATATTACATTGGCCAGTCTGTCCGGAGTACTATTCTCGATGTTAGTGAACTGTTGTTTAACACTG
>NC_020496.1:29861757-29888597 GCF_000184155.1 Fragaria vesca subsp. vesca | reverse complement strand
TATTTCTGATTGTGTGTGTATATATAATATATAACGACCAAAAAAAAAAAAAAAAAATTTGAAGCATAAATGTGATCTCACAAGGAAAAACTTACACCAAGTGGTGATTCGATTATCAATACCTTCTAAGCTCTTCTGGCAAGTTCCTATAACGCATCCACTGCTCAACATCACGACTCCGTAATAACATATCAAACCTCCTAAATAGACAAAGACTCAAAAGAATGAGAAAGGCTAAGATGCATAAAAAAACCCTTATGGGAGAGGAAACTATATATAACAATCTCTGAAATTTCAAAAATGCATGATATTTCCAGAAGTAACACAGATTGCATTAATATTCAGTTAGATATTTTGACAATAACTCACATATAGTTGCAAACAAGTGAAACAGACACATATGGGGTGCTAGTGTCGGGAAATTTTTCTCAACAGCGCTATTGCAATGTGCAATTACTCATTTTCAAATACACCAGTGAAATTTCTTATTGGTAATTATCTTACCGAGTCCCTAACAAAGAACTGTGGCATACTACATGTTGGTGAAAAGGCACTGAAATAATAAGATACTATAGATTCTTATGATCTCTTTCTCAAATAAATAAAAAAAAAAACTCTAGAAGAAAGAAAGTGGTAATAAAGATCAAACAATAAAAATGTGGTCAGAATATACCCCTTGCAGGCAGCCTTTAGTAGGTAACAAGAGTTAAGAAGCAGATCTGATAAAGATAAGTAGAGTACCTTCGTCCAAGAGACTGAAGAAAATTCTGCATATTTCCAATCAAAAGAGCAAACAAGATGAGTCCCAGTCCAATAATTACCATGGTAAAGATAATTTCTCCATTGAAATAGCTTGGAGTTTGATTTCCTGCCAAAGTGCTGATTTGCTTCATAAATCACAGGAGATAATATGTCAGCATAAAGGTTTAACACTTTAAATTATTTTTGGAATCATAATAAATTACCAAGTCATCTATAGAGTAACTAAAAACAAAATTTGAAAATTACTACTCCCAACAGGGGGAAGGAGAGAGACAGTGAGTGAGTAGTAGAGCTAGAGCCAATTAACATCATTACCTCATCATCATCAATAACAAGAAAAAAAAACATATTGAGGCGAATTTTACCTTTATAGATATAAGGTTTCCATTTAATTTCATTTATACACTTCATTTATTCATTTTGAGAATAGATAGCAGCCTTGAACGTTAACATAATTTACCCTTTTCTATCAAGAGACACCATGGATTCATATTATTCTTTTTATTTCTACAAACAACTAAACATATTTTTTTTATAAACAAATAAAAGATATAATGTTAAAGTACCTGAAACCCCCAAAAAAGTGAGTATAAATATTTAGTCATGATATCTCCCGTAGTGAGATGGACAACTGGAGTATAGATTCCATAAGAGAAATCTCCTTCAGCGTTAAAACAATCGGTAGCCTTCTCATTTTTTCTCCATTTATTTAACTCCTCCTCTGGAAGAGACTGAGCATGCCAACAATCTATTAAACTCACGCATGACTGCGAATTAGTGTTGTGGCAGGCGTCTCGAAGACATTGGTTAACCCTCTGAAACAAGAAAGAGTACAAATGTTCTATAAAAAAAAAAATAAAGGAATATGCATCATTAGGTTGGAGAATGAAATCTCCACACACCTGTAAGCCGAGGAGGTACCAGCATGACCCAATTACATGGCCAACCAACAAGAAAGTGAGAGTGTTTATAACAAAATTTGTCCAAGCTGACTCAAATACGAAGAAGCCATTTGGTGATTGACCAGCAAGCAGGGGCAGAACCCTATACAACCTGGGAAAGTATTGAAAAAAAACTGCCAGACGGAGAAGATTCTTTGTTTCATTTGCTTGAAATGATCGCAAAGGAACAATTGACAACATTATCATCTGAACAAGAATTTAAACAAAAGACAAGAGTAAATAAATAGAAAAGCTAAAACCCATCATATGGTGGGTGTCTGTAGAAAAAAATAAGGACAAACATTTAATAAAAACAGGATAGTTATGTGATCTTAGGATTATAAAGTTGGATGCATGATCAGATTTAAACAATTACACACCAAGCATATCAAACCAATTCAAAGTGGACATGAGAGAGAGAGAGTGTTTACTTGAGGAAGCGGTAAAACAACAATTAAGTCGACTAAAAATTTTCCATGAAGATAGTTGAGAGCGATTTTATATGGTTTGTCCACTATCTCTCCTGTACCAACCACTCTGGACCCAGGAGCTACGTAAGCCAACCTAAACTGCCATGAATTAGGAAATTTGAATACTTTAGCCGGGACTTAAATGGTACCATATAATTTCTATTACAATAAAAACTTAGAAAGGCTCAAACAGACAAAAAAATCAAAGCAACATTTAGTTTAAGACACCAAATGGATAACACAAATTCAGAATGACATTTCTAAACAGAAGGTGAAATGCTGTTACCTGGAGAAGCATGTGCAATAGGTATATGAAGTCTGTTAGAGTTCGGAAAAACACTAATAGTATGACAAAAACCCAGTCAACAGATATGCACTTCTCATCCTGCATTTTAAGAATGTAGATACACTAAAATTTAAAGGGGGAAACAAATTTACATATTGAAACAATTTTCGAACTGCTGGTGTCTGCGTCCAAGAATGCAGCCTCTAGAAATATAATCAAATTTAATGCAAACACATACATCAAAGTGACTTCAAGACATAAACGAAAACATCTGCCTAGAGTAAGCTTTTTGTTGTAAGAAGAACATTGTACCACAATTAATTATTTTTATGACTAGAGAACCCAATAAAAAAGTTGGAAAAAATGCAATGACAAACCCTACAGTTCATAATTTGAAACTTTAATATATGTGCTTTATGAAAGAAAAAAACATTTAACGACTAAACCTGTTGTGCAGATAACAAGAAGAAAAATAACGGATCTACAAAAACTGCCACCATGCAAGATATGACAAAGAACTTGTTCCATCTTCGTACAGCTTTAGCATCAGGGTTCACAACTCCGAGAATATATGGATGCAGAAAAGAACAAGTTCTTTTAAACCATCCTTTAGCATCATCATACAAAATATTATGGAGCTGCAGAGAATTATCCCAAACTCTATATTAGTTTCAATTTATTTTAGTTTTGGAGGAATCATTGGCTTCACAATATAGTAAGAAACTAAAAGCATTTACAATGGCCAATGTACAGACAAAAGCAAAGGAAAAAGTTTGAGCAAAGAAACTAAATTTACGAAAAAATTAGAAAGAGAGGGAAGTTGGTCAAAAAAAAAACAAAGGCAAAGGTTTGAGCAACTACATGATGCTCAAGTCAATGGTCAACTGAATCTGCTCCTTACACATAGCAACAATCATTCAACAATTAGTCAGTTCAGTTCATGAAGTTTTATCGGCTATACATCAATAATAAACATAAGAACAGCAAGAAAAATTAGTTGACCTGCTTGGGAAAAAGGCTAGGCTAAGCAGCATCACCACTTACCGTACAAACACAACAACACAGACAACAAACAATTTCACTACCTCCTTTAACTAAGGGTGATCCTCTTCTATTTCAAAAGAAACAGAAAAAGAATAACTACACATTATGATGGTTTACATACAAAAGCAACAGAAAAAAAAAAAATTATAAAGGGACATAATATCCTCATGGTTTTCATATGAAATTTAGATATAATAAGCACACACGACGAGACAAAATCATTCATTCAGTTATAAGAATGAAAAAGACCTTGTGATCAAACAAACTTGAAGCTACGTAGTTTCTCCGTTGAGCTGATCTCAAATTGTGAAGTGGTTTGCAAAATGTGCAATGAGAATCATTGCAATTTGTAAACTGCTGGAATGGAACACATGCAGGTGTGAAAGGGCTTTTGCTATCAATATTTAAGGATCCTGTATGGTCTACACCATCAATTACTGTTCCCTTGGATTCCATGGAATTGACAGGGCTCGAGATAAATGCATTCTTGGAACTGGATGGTGATTGTGAATGTAGCATCGGTACTTCATCATTTCTTGTTTTACCCATATTTCTTCAAGGAAGCCTAAAAGAAGAGGGAAATATAAACAGATTAAATAAAACCCATGAGATAATAGTACAACACTGCATATGGATCTAACTTTCATAATGTGGAATACAATGAATCTTTTGCATAAACCATTTAGTTATATAGAAGAGTATATCATGACAATTGAAAATGCATCTCCTAATACTTGGTAGTAAGTGGTAACAGTAGGTATCAAATAACAACTTCCAAATCATTATAATCCCTTAAGCCAATTCGAAAAACCCAATTCGAGCATTATACAATAGTGATTACATTACAGAGAAATCAATATGCAGAAAAAATGTGTAACTTAGTACATAGAAACAAACCTCATGAAAGCTGAAACCTTTATCAGTCAGCAGACCATTAACCCAGGACAGAGATGGGAGAAGGGGAAGTTGTGGTGGGTTTTGATGATGAGGAGGATAAAGATAAGAGAAGGAGTGAAGTCATGGATTTTTCTTGTGTTCAATCCCCCTAATAAAGCTGGCATTTCGAAACAGGAAATAATATGACACGGTTTCCATGAGAAATAAATGAGACGTTGGCATGGTTTTGGGTAATCGAGATTCTTCATGTTTATGGAAGGAAAGGAAAATCTTCATGTTTCTTATTATCTTATTATGGTTTATCCCAGGCTGTGGTGAGAGTAAACTCGAAACTGAAAGCTGATGTCACTTCAGTTCTGTTCGTTCGTACTTTCGTAGTGAGGCTGGAAGCTTCCAACTTCTTTGACTGTGTTTCAGATTTTCACACTTGGTTGACTGAGTTTTCAATATTATCACTTTGTTGCTCGCATTTTTAAATACAGTTTTACACTATAATATGAATGTTAATTTTGCTGTTAAAACCTTGCAAAACAATACTTTTTAACGAAAGTATTCAAAAAATATCTTCATGTGATCACATTTACTGTTTTTTTGTTTTATGAGAAAGATGTGATCAAATTCTCTGATTCATCGCATAGGCACTCGAATCATACCAAGGAATATTGTGTAATCTAGAGACTATACCGTATCTGTGTTTTGATCCCTGATTGTGTTATAACAAATAACACATGCAATGACACAAACACGTTATAGTTCAAAGTTACAGTATGTCCTTTATGATTCATGTTGTGACAAGGAAACCGAATCAACTTGCCATTTATTTCCGGGTACGCCTTCCAATTCTATTTATAATTTTGTGTGTTGGTGCTTTTAGTAAGTATTTCACTCTTACATTTTCAAATTTTATTATTAAATGAAGTTACATATTGCAGCCTGCTGTGTAAGAAATTTAAATAAAATCCTACACGTTTAAGGAGTTGCACTCAATCTTGCAAATGACCCGTAAAATTCACTAAGGATACCTTATCCGACTAGGAAAGGATTGGCTTCCCTACCATTATCGACTGGGAATAGAATTTAAGAAAGGACTGGGAAAGAATTGTGCTTATAAAAGCTGCCAGGCGTCCTCGGTCTACCTCAAGTTCTATTCTTTTGTATGCTTTGCTTAAGAATGGCTAGGAAAAGGAAAAACGTGAGCAGAAACCGAAAAATCAAAGATGATCATAGACAACCAGACAACAACGGAACATACACAGCCGAGTTACCTAGTAATGTCATCGACCAAATCCTCTCTCTCATTTCCACCAAACGTGCCGTCCGCGCCGGCCTTCTTTCAAAGGAATGGGGACACTTATGGTCTTCGGTTCCTGTGTTAGATTTCGACGAAGACGAGGATGGAAAGCCTGGTGATAAGCTTCAACGAAGAAAGTTCATCAACTTCATAAGAAGGTGTTTGAAGCGCCGTCGAAAAGATAAGTCCAACATAGACAAGTTCAGGCTTCACATGAGGTACTATGGAAGTCTTACTAGCGTAAACCAGTGGTTGAGTTTAGCTGCGGAGAGAAATGTGAAAGAGCTAGAAATATCCTTTATAAGAGAAAAAAACCCCGGGACGAGATCTCACAGACCCTTCTACTTACCACAAACAATTCTCAATAATGCGAAATCCTTGACCACCCTTAAGTTGGAGAGTGTGACCGTGAAGGACAGCATTGACGCCGTAAGTCTTCCTTCTTTGAAAACCATGTCCCTAGAACTAGTGCAATTCAGGAGTTCCTTGTCATTGATGCAGTTAATATCTGGATGCCCTTCTCTAGAGAGAGTGTTGATAACTTCATGCACCGGCCTCTCGGATCTTAAGATTTTGAGTTCGAGCCTCAAATCCTTGGAAGTTGTGAATTGCTACGTGCAGGGTATTAAAGTTGAAGCTGGGAATCTTGAATCTTTGAAGTTTTATGGAAACTTTTGTAGCCGGTATATGTTTCACACCTTCGACATTTTCACATGTCAAAGAGTTAGAAGCATAGAGTTTCGTGCCATATTCTTGACAGACGCATGGTGTAAAGGCTTCAATTTGAGTTTTCCCCTCCTAGAGAGTCTGGCTTTGCATCAATGCCTCTGGGATTACTGGGAATTCGAACAAATCAAAATCTCTAGCCAGAACCTGAAACGTTTCGTATTTTCCGATTCAGGATGCATCAAGCCCTTCTTTTTACTGGACCTTCCTAATTTATCAGAGGCTAGAATCGACCTCCGGTATAGACCTGTGGAGTCTGCTATCCCATGGGATTTCAAATGTCTGAGAAATTGTCTTGAAAATTTCAATACCTCTAGGAAACTAATTCTACATGTTACCTTACCTCAGCTATGTACTTTTCCTGAATGGATCAGGAACAACTACCCCCCACCGTTACCTAGTCTCAAGTATCTTGAGGTAGAAATAAGTGATTCTACAACTGCAGCAACAGATTCTGCCTTGATGGACTCGTTGCATTGGATGGCACCAGTCTCTCAAGTTTCTATCCATTATGAAACAACATCTGCTTAGAGATTCAGATTCTATATTAAATAGTAATCTACGACGACGAAAGCATTTACAAAAGTATTTACATGTTCAGATCACTATATATCAATATTTAAGTTATATATCTTAACCATCTACATAATATCGTGTATTTATACGTCGTGTAACAATACTATATACTCTTAGTAGCTATCGATAAACTGTTAATACCTCTTGTAGAAAATCGAAATGAGATTATGCCATTTTGGTCACTCGAATTCTGCTCAATAGTTAAACCAAAAAAAAATTCTGCTCCATAGAGCATGGGCTCCTACAACACCCTATCACATTTCCAACGCTTGCTCTCTTTCACCAAGCAATTGACTTCCCACGTCAACCAAGGCAGCCATGACAAAGCCCTCACTCTCTTCCACCACATACAAGCCTCCCTTGCTCTCCCTCTCGACGCCCACGTCTTCTCCCTCATCCTCAAGTCCTGCTCCTCCCTCCGCCGCCCCCAACTCGGCGCCGCCGTCCACGCCCACGTCACCAAGTCGTCATTCCTCCCAAACCCTTATGTGGCTTCCGCTCTAGTCGACATGTACGGCAAATGCGTCTCGGTTTGGACCGCACGTCACTTGTTCGATGAAATTCCTCACAGAAATGTTGTTGTCTGGAACGCCATGATTTCGGTGTATACACGCAATGCTGACGTTGCTGAGGCTTTGAGGTTGTTTGAGGCTATGGATATTGAGCCTGATGTGGGGACTTATAACACTATTATGGCCGGAATGTCTGCGATGGACGATGGGTCGTTTCGAGCTGTGGAGGTGTATAGGAAGATGTGCGAAAGAGGGTGGAAGCCGGATTTGATCACATTGCTTGCTCTGTTACGTGCTTGTGTTGGTGTAGCAGCTTTTAGGTTTGTTAAAGAAATTCATGGCTATGATGTAAGGAATGGGATTGACTCGCGTTCGCAGCTGAGTAGTGGATTAGTAGAGGCCTACGGGCGCTGTGGTTGTGTCGAAAATGCGCATAGTGTGTTCTGGGGGTTGAAGGAAAAAGATGTGGTTGCGTGGAGCAGTTTGATATCAGTGTATGCGGTTCATGGAGAGGCGAGAGCTGCGTTTGATGTTTTTAGAGAAATGGAGTGGGCGAATGTTGTGCCTGATGAGATTACTTTTCTTGCGGTGTTGAAAGCGTGTAGCCATGCCGAAGGATTAGCTGATGAAGCACTGAGTTATTTTGATTGTATGCGTAGATATGGCTTGCGAGCCAACAGTGATCACTATTCTTGTTTAGTGGATGTGTTGAGCAGAGCAGGGAGGTTACGCGAGGCGTACGAGGTCATAAGGAAAATGCCAGTGAAGGTTACTGCTAGAGCTTGGGGTGCTCTTCTTTCGGGGTGTAGAACTTACGGAAACCTGGAGCTTGCGGAGATAGCAGGGAGAGCTCTGTCTGAACTTGAGCCTGATAATCCTTCCCATTATTTGTTGTTGTCGACGATTTATGTTAGCTTAGGACGGCACGATGAAGCTCATAGAATGAGAAGGGAAATGAGGCACAAAGGTGTTAAGGCAACGGTTGGAAGTAGTTGGATGGTTCAAGAGTGATACTATGGATGGATGCAAAACTTTGCTGCAGTTTTTGGCGTTAAATAGTACCCAAAGAAGTATATGATTGAAGATATTAGACTTTGCCTAACAGATCAACCTCAAACTGTTATATGAGATTTGCACTCTCAAAATTGTGATTTGCAAAATTAAAGGCAATGATTTGCAATTCCATACCTGTTACACTGTGTAAATTTCACTTCCGTTTTATCTTCATCTTTGCTGCATTATTTCATGATTGATCTTGAGCAAATAAAATCGATTGCACATTAAAATTTCATATCTGACTCGAGTCAACAGTTAAAAAGTTAGTCGGGCTGGGCCTAAACGGGCTAGGCGGAATGGGCCAACGCAAGCGGGCCGGTCCATCTTCAAAACCTTTAAAACCAATTTCTGCTACTTCCATCTCTAATCTCTGAAACTGATAATGGCAGCGAAGCCTAAACCTCTCTAATCCCAGACCATGGCGACCACCATTCCCATCCTCTCCTCTCCAAACCCCTCCATTCTCAGAACCAAATTCACTTCCTTCTCTCCTGTCACCGCCCGGCTTCAAAACCAAGCCATTCCCTTTCGGTCTGCAACCAAAATCCAATCTTGGAAGACAAACCAAACCCATAATCTTGGTGGGTTTCCAGGGAAAGGAGTTGGGTTTGTGTTTGAGAGGAAGTTGAGGGCTCGTGTGAGTGCAAAGGAGGATGGCGGTGATGAAGCTGAGGAGGAAAGTAGAGGAGAGAGTACTATGCCGGAGCGGTTTAGGTACTTGAACAAAGAAGCTCCTGACCCTCCTGTCAGGTGGCCTTGGTTTCTGGGTAAAATGCTTCACTCTCTTTGTCTTTCTCTTTTGTTGTGTTTTGTGAGAAATGGGTGATGTTTGGAAAAGTGAGCAAAATGAAAGGTTGAGTCTTTGAGATTGTATTGAATTGGGACACTAACATTTACTTAAGAGAGGTAGTTAAGTAGGTGAGTGTAGTATTTGAGCTTAGGTTTGTATGATTCTCCATATTTTTACTAGCTTAAGAAGATGGGAATTTTGGGGTTTTACTTGTGATAATATCCATTGGATGATTATGGGAAACAATATTATTGGCATTATGATTAAGAAGCTGGATTTCTTGTTTTCATACAAGTACAGATACAGTTTGGTTGGTTTTTTTATTTTTTATTCTTTAGGCATCACTACATCACTACATCACTAAAGTATTACTTGAGAAGACAGACACAAGATCTTGGCTGCATGTTTTCATGAGAGGGATGGTGTGTAGTAATAGTACTTCTGTTTGAAGAAGGTTCTGCAACTATGCATGCTGTTGCATTAACATCAATGACTCGTTCTCGTATGCTAAGTCTAACACATGTGATATTGGCCGAGTTGCAGTGAGACTGTGAGACGTGTGGTTTCCTATTTTTATGTGGATGAATTGTGTAGACTGTAGAGGGGGTAGATTTGGACAAGTCCAGTATATGTGTCTCTTACTTCTTCATTCTTGAGGATATTCTTTCAAAATGTGTTTTCTTGCTGATAAAAAGTTTTGCTGATTCTTGTTGTTGAAGAAATTTAGTCATTAGTACAGTCAAGAAAGTGCTGGTTTCTTGAGTCAGTGTAAACCGATCATTCTAGTTCCTGCTATATGAACTCTGGGTAGTGGTATCATAAAAAACATTAAGGTACTATTCTTAACGCCCTAGTGAACGCAAGGACAGTTGTTTCTTGGTATTGCTGGTTGATCATTGTAGTTCCTGTTATATGAACTCAGTAATGTTATCATAAAACACACACTAACCTGGTATAACTTTTAAATCCTTAGTGGGATAAAAATTCTTTCTTGAATTGCTGGTAAACAATACATAACATATGTGGCTGCCTTAACGATTTTATGTTATTGATGTGCAGCATCGGCCTTTCTCATCTATGCATGGAGAGCTGTCTTGTTAGAATTATCTAACTGGAGAAAGGGTGCACTAGCTATTGTCCAATTTGTGGGATACCTCTTGAAGCTTAGCTTGGCCGTCATCTTTCATTTTGTAGGCGATCCCATCACCTACATGATCAGATTCGTAGAAACAATCTTCTATGCTGTTCGCGCTTACTACTCTGAGATAGTGGCGTACGCTCCAATTCCAGAGTTGACTACAGTTATCATGCTGGCTTCAGCTGTTCTTGCTATTGCAGAAGCTGTCGTTCCAAACTCTGTAAACTGTCAACCTATTCTGCTCACGTTATCTGGTGTGGTAGGCTATGCAGTTGTGTTTGATTACATCTCAGAGCCTTTCTTCTACACGATTCTAGTGGGGTTGTATGGTTACTCACGATTTGTTAAAAGGAGGGACGATGTTACATCTGCATTGCCAGCTGCAGCTGTGTTGGCTGCTGTAGGAGAACCATGGATTAGAGTTTTGGTTCTACCATTGTTTCTGGCATTGGCCATCTTTATTTATTCAAAGAAGCTTCCTGAAAGAAAGGAGGATCTTGTAGTCACCAACAGAAAGCTTCCATTGCCCTTGTTGGGCGCAGCCTTATCTATTGGAATTCGGCTTGCTGCTAACTGGGCTGGGTACCGACATTTGACATGGAAGATAGTGTGACCTTATCTGTTCTATGAGATGCTTCAATTTTGGTGACAGAAGGATCCGGCACTTATAGCTGCTTAGAGTCATCTCTCAAATTCCAGTAATATGGCCGAGTCTTGCTATTCCTGTTTTGGTCTCAAAAGTGTACTGCTTACTTGAAATTGTACGTAGATGTGTTTTAGTAGATTGAAAATGTGTTTGAAATTTTTTATTAGTGAAAGTCTGAAAGATATTCAAGCGAAGATGTATTTTGCCTGGTAGTTCATGACAAGAGATGTGGAAGATTGAGAAGAGCATGAGTGAACTCACAGAAGATTAGGGGAGGTGGGATCATTCCATGTAATAAGCTTAAATTCTTATCTATTTTCCGCATAATTGCCAAATTGCCGCCTTATTAGGTTTCATTGTGGTACCAATTTGCTACCTTATGTTCTATTTGAGCTAATTTTTGACTCTGCGACTATAGCAAACTCGACCATGTCACTTTACAAAACATGTTTGTTTTTCAACAACACTTCGCAAAAAAATGTTTTAGACTTTCGATCTTATCACTTTTTAGATATGGAGCCAATGCCTTAAGTTCAGTACCGCATCGAGTATAATTTCGGTCGATTCGAACTGTGAAGTTACTAAGTCGAATTGAGGATCTCTTACCATAGCTAACACAATTACAAAGTTGAGTTTTTTTACCACTGAGCTGATCAGCCACCATGAATACGGTAATGATAAAATTTTAGTAATTTTCGGTAAAAATTGTAAATAAAGAAAATTGCTAGGAAAAAGGATGGAAAATGACGTGGCGAGAAACCAAGGAAACGACGACGTAGAAGCGGTAAGTAAGGAGAAAGAAAAGCCCTAGGGTTTGTGTTTGGGCTTTCGATTCCCTATATAAACAAACCCCTTCACTCCTTCAACATCACAATCTTCTCCTCCTCCAAATCCCCCAGCCTCTTCTCTTCTAGGTTCTTAGTTCGCTGCAAATCCTCTGTAAATTTTTCTTCTTGCTTTTGCTTTTGTTTCAATATGGCTGAAATAGCACGCACGATGCACCCCGGGCTTCTCTGAGAGTTCTCACTGAAGAAGAAAGCCCCAATGCTCGTGCTAAAACGGCGCCGTCAAGTGTTGCAGCTTAGCTTCGCTCTTCCCTACAGCTCTGCCTGTGTCAAATCGACGGCTACATCTCTCAATTTTCAATTCCAAATCTTGGTGCCTCGACACACCTTTAGCTTGCTTTCGATCAAATCCATGAAATCAAAGTTAGTCATGGAGGCACACATCGATTTGCGGTGTCTACACGTGGGGGTTTATCTCTTCGTTGATTTTGCCTCTAAAAACGTCCGCTAAATTTACTTTTGTTCTATTTGTTATTGTGAATCTGTGGCTATGATTACAAATTATCCGCGCTTCTGAGAGCAATCTATGAAGCATAATACGATAATCCATGGTTGAATTTCTTGATATGAGCCATTCTTTCTGCTGATTTTGTTGCTGAAAAAGTTTCAATGTTTTAGATTGGAAGTTTTTGGCTGTGATGATTGATTTTACAGCTTTATGCCAGTTCTGCTTCAGAAAATTCGTGATAGAGAGAGCTGTCTTATACTCTGAGCCTAATTTTTTTTCTTGAAAAAGTTTTAATCTTTGCTAGTTTTTGGTTTTGGTTATGATTCAAATATGAGACCGGTGATGATTCAATCCGATTGTTCGAGGTGTAGTGTAGCCGAGACCCTGAAAAGGGAGAACCCCTTGGTGAAGCTATATTTCATATGACTTTACTGGATTTTGCTGAGGTTTTGTTTCAATGTTTTTATGTATTGATGTTTTTGGTTTTTGGGTTTGTGTTATGATGCCTGTGATGGTTACAATCCAACTTGATTGAGGTGTAGTGGAAGCGAGACCCTGTTTTGCAGGGAGAACCTACTGGTGGAAGCTATGTTCCATTGACTGAAACTTCTTGTGACTGAGGCATTTTTTTTAACATTGATGTTGATTGTGAAGTTGTGACTGTTTTGGTTTGCTTTTTGTGATTTTGAATTGAGTTTTACTATACTCGGAGGCTCTTTCAGTAGCTGGTAGAGTCTGAAAAACTCATATAATGTGTGTTGTCTATCAGCTTCATCTCTAGTTTTATAGAGAGTGGAGTTAAATAACAGCACTACATGTTTGCTATCTTCAAATTTATTTTCTTTATCTTTTGTTACTAACTTTGTGTTGATTGCAGGTCATTTGATTCTGTCTTGATACAGAGCTCAATTGTGAAAGGAATCAGAGGAAATGTAACTATGAAAGTAATGCAGAGTAGGATCAATGTGTAAGGTTTCCCATGTTGAAGAACTTAAATGTTTTTAGAGATTCCCTTCCTCGTAATCAATGTACATCATTGAATCACATTAGATTTTTAACAATGATTGTGATGCCAAAGAACTGTCGACCCTTGTATGAACAGATTTGATAAACATCTTGAGTAAAGTGAAGGAAAGATGAACATAATAAGAGGATTCAAAAACTTGCCATAGTAAATGAAAGATGAACATACTATCAAAGAGAAAAAAAGTAAAGGAAAGATGAACTAAACAAAGCATTTAACACCAAAACAGGGTTTCAATTGCATTCATATGCAACAAGGGCAGAATACCCAGATATTAACTAGGGTAAGAGCCAAACCTTTGGTAATCCTACAAACTTCAAAAGCAAAATTGGGCAACTGAATCGAACGAACTCAATAAAAGCCTAATGAACAACACTCATTATCATCACTGCTGCCAAGACACAATGAGGTTGAGATATAGCATATGAACATAAGAATTAGTATATGTACACGTGATGGTTACAATCCAACTTGATTGAGGTGTAGTGGAAGCGAGACCTTGAAGGTATAAGGATAGTTGGCAATCCTTTTATCTTGCAAAACACCTTGAGATGATGTTATCTGATAAAAAACAGGTGGCACTAATATCCCTTATGGTTTCAGGTAAAACATGCATATGCATATCACTGTTTTTCACAGAGGTTAGCAGCTTCGTTTACTATCCTAGTACTGAGTCTTCTGCTGTCCTAAGTTTCAAAGTCTGTTATATTAGTTTAATAAGTCTTTCAAATTCAAATGGACAACTGAGTTTGTGGGAAGTGCTTTGGCGCTCAAACCAGTCTAAGGGTTGAGATCTTTTGTTATGCCAACCCGTGACCAAATGGTTTGCTGCTCAAGGCTCGAGCTAGGATTTCATGATACGTTATCCTATGCAGAGCTGTCCCTGTGTGATTCAAAGACCAGTCGCTATCGGCTGTGTCAAGGTCCACTAATGGACTGAGTAAGAGGGTTTGAAACCTCTTTGCTCCCTGTTTTGAATCGTTCATGTTTTAGGAAAGGGTTCTTTGTCTTATTGAGATTGCTTGTGTCATCTCTGTGTTTGGACACATCACTTTCAGTATGGGAGCCAAACATTTATGTCCAAACTTTTCTGAAACATGTTGAGGTCAGCTTGCATCATCTTTGATGCCTTGTCTGCCTATATATATTTATAGCTTTGGCTTTGCTCAATGGTTGTTGAAAACTGTCTTATTGCGTTTTCTTTATTGAGTCTAGTTTTAGCTTGCATTGTTCATGCTGCTCTAAATCTTCTTCATGACTTTCGTGACTGTAAACCTTAGAGCTTGAACTCAAAACTTCTTTCATCAACTCATATCATGTTGTATACCATGAGGGATGTGTAGTGCAACCAACCCAAGAAGCGTTCAAGGTTGAATCAGCTAGTGGTTAGCTGAATTCACGAACAAGGCTTCTAAAAGTGTTCCATGTTGTAAGAGCTTAGAAACAAGAGAGGGAATAGGTCTAGACTAGTTTGGGACTAAGAAGGATAACACTGTGGTAGTGTATCACTAGAACTATTATTCTTGTAAGAAGTTACTTCAACTTAGTGGAAAGTTTTGTCTCTCAAGAGTTAGAGACACGCAGTTTTTCTCCCTGCATTCAGGGTTTCTGCGAGTAAAAAACATCTTTGTGTTGTTTCTTTATTTGCTGCAATTTACTTTCTGCAAACTCGTATCCTGTAAATCTAGGATAGCACAAATCATTGCTATCCTCGGATACAGAAGTCAACGAAAATTCAAAAAGGGCCTATTCACCCCCCTCTAGGACCTTTAGACCCTGTTTTGCAGGGAGTACTCGTGGAAGCTATGTTCCATTGACAGAAACTTTTTGTGACTGAGGCATCTTTTTGAACATTGATGTTGATTGTGAAGTTGTGAGTGTGTTTTGGTTTGCTTTTTGTGATTTTGAATTGAGTTTTACTATACTCATAGCCTCTTTTAGTAGCTGGTAGAGTCTGAAAAACTCATAAAATGTATGTTGGCTATCAGCTTCATCTCTAGTTTTATAGAGAGTGGAGTTAAATAACAGCACTACATGTTTGCTATCTTCAATTTATTTTCTCTTATCTTTTGTTACTAAGACTTTGTGTCGATTGCAGGTCATTTGATTCTATCTTGATACAGAGCTCAATTATGAAAGGAATCATGGAAATGTAACTATGAAAGAAATGCAGAGTAGGATGAATGTGTAAGAGGTTTCCCATGTTGAAGAACTTCCATGTTTTTAGAGATTTCCTTGCTTGTAATCAATGTACATCATTGATCACATTTGCTAAACAATGAGTATGATACCTAAGAAAATTTTTGGACTTTGAGACTGGTTAAGGTTTATGAAGCTGTTGACCCTTGTATGAACAGATTTGATAAACATGGAGTAATAGTGAAGGAAAAATGAACATAATAAGAGGAAAAAAATAATAATAATAAAGGAAAGATTAATTACAAAAGACCCCCGAACTATGGGGTCACTTTCATTTTGGTATCTAACTACTAAAATTTTATGTTTACATACCTGAAGTTCATCCCGTTAGACAAGTACCCCGTCAATTTAAGGTGTTTTCTGCTGATGTGGATCACTTGGGACCCACAGCTGTCAGTTTCTAAGTGGATATGAGGGATATTTTGGTTTAACTATAATTTACTCTATTTTACTTAAATGGCAGTCGTGGTTGCCCCATGCTTCTCTGGCGTTTGCTTTTCCTGTAAACTTCCTCTTCTTGTCCAGCGAACTTCGTGAACGCCAATCTTCTTCTTCAAAACCAAAATTAACATTAACACAGACGATTTAGTGTAGCTCAGGATGTCACTGTGTCAATGCAACCCATCAATCCCAACACAAACAAATGGAAAACCACTGTCTTTCTCAGCTTTGAAAGCAACGAATTACAATCACAAACGTGACCAAACAAACAAACCCCACAACCCAAGATGAAAAACCCATTTCCTCATTTTCTACACTGATTTGTGCCCATATAACAAAACCCATAACCACCCAAGTAAAATCAAACACACAATCACTATCATCCTTCACTTCCTCTCATTCCCCCCAATTTCTTACAACCCCAAATTAGGGCTTCGTCTACTTCATCACCAAAAACGTAATTTCAGAGCAAAAGAAGTTAGGGCTTACAGTAGAGGGGCTACGCGGAGGCCTATTCTGGTTGCGCGAAGCCATGGAAATCACAAATCGGAGTACCCACTCAGACCTAGAGTTGTGTAATCCAGCGTCGTTTCATGTTGTGGATCTGGGGGGTAATCGGCAATGGAAATCACAAATCGTTTCAGTTGCGTAATTTTGCTCAAGGATCAAAATCTCTACGATATATCCGATATATCCTCTGATATCTCCTTTTTTCGAAAGACCAATATATCTATAGGGCTCAATATCTTATCTTCCACCGTATCTAAGATATTTTCCTGATATTTCTCTGATACCGTCAAATATTTTCGATAGTTATGATATTTCCGATATATCACCGATATATTAAAAAAATATCTGTAAAAAAAATTGAAATAATATCCGGAAGAGAAGTAATTCTCTCAAGGTATATCTCAATGAAGAGTGTGGGTCTCGAGTGATATCTAGGATAAAAATAATTCCCTCGAGGTATATCCCAATGAAGAGTGAGGGTCTTGACTCTTGAGTGATTTCCGGAAGAGAAATTCCCTCAAAGTATATCTAGAATAGAAGTAATTCCCTCAAGGTATATCTCAATGAAGAGTGTGGGTCTGGAGTGATATCTAGGATAGAAGTACTTCTCTCGAGGTATATCCCAATGAAGAGTAAGGGTCTTGAGTGATTTCCAGAATGGTCTGGAGTGATATCTAAGATAAAAGTAATTCTCTCGAGGTATATCCCAATGAAGAGTAAGGGTCTTAAGTGATTTCTAGAAGATAAGTAATTCCCTTGAGGTGTATCCCAATGAAGAGTGGTGGTCTCGAGAAGATGATGATGAAGACGGTGGAAGCGGAAAAGGTGGTGGAAATACCGGGTTTGTATATGAACAATCTTCTACAGTTGGTGGAATGAACAATTTTTCATATGAAGAAAATTACGATCATGCCTCCCATGATCATGGCTATAGAAGTACTAGGTATGGAGCGCAAGAGGATACCATGTATGAGAGGAGGACTAGAGGTCCAAATGATGATCAAGATGTTATTTCAGTTGCGCTAAGTTTTGAGTCTATCAGTTTAGGTAGTGGGACTAGAACCTCAAATGAATCCCAAGAAGGCAACAATCTATATGGCTATAATGTTTATGGCTATAATCAATGCGCGAAAGTCAGTGATCAATCATCCAGTTGGATTCATCCTTACTATCCACTTATAGGGGAAACAGTCGGCTGCTCCAAAGACATATATGATTATCATATTCAACACTACAATTCGTACTATATGAGTCATATGTTTTGGTCTGATTATTGTACTTTTGTGAACCAGCGTGCGTCTTATCAACAACCTAGATTCTCATTTTCGATGTAGATGAAGTTGATGTTTGTAATATTTATATGTAAATCTAATAAATTAAATATTTCAGAAAAAAAAAAATTTCTTTTCAAAATCGTAATATTTTTTCCCATATTTTCCCGATATATCCGATATCTCCCTTTTTCAAAGGACCGATAGATACACCGATACCGATATTTTAAACCTTGTTTCTGCCTTTTACTGTCTTTTAGGCAGAGTAAAATAGAGTTAGACCAAAATATCTCTCAATTCCACCTAGAAACTGACAGCTGTGGGTCTTAGGCAAGCCACGTCAGCAGAAAATGCCCCAAATTGACTGGGTAACTGATGGAGGTATTACCTTGTCTAACGGGGAGAATTTCGGGTATGTAAACGCAAGATTTTAGTAGTTAGGTATCAAAATGAAAGTGACCTCATAGTTCGGGGGTCTTTTGTAATTAATTCATAAAGGAAAGATGAACTAAACAAAGCATTTAGCACCAGAACAGGGTTTCAAATGCATTCATATGCAAGAAGGGCAGAAAACCTAGAAATTAACTAGGATAAACACCAAACCTCTGGTAATCCTACAAACTTCAAAAGCAAAATTGGGCAACTGAATCGAACTTTACTTAACGAACTCAGTAAAAGCGAACAATGCTCATTATTATCATTGCTGCCAAGACACATTGAGGTTGAGATATAACATATGAATCATAAGAATTATTATATGTAAAATTGAGGTTGATATCACCCGTTCAAAATTTGAGGGCTTGTTGATGATGATTCTATTGACCATTGACTTCCTAGATATTTTTAATTTGTAGAAAACGCCAATCAACAAGGAAATTAGGAAACCAGATGGGATCATGCCTGACGTAAGAAGCTATCATAATCTGATTATATAAGAGAAAGCATGCTTGCAGTTTTACCAATCTAACCTCATTTGATCATGGATCTTCAATGCCCTTCCTTCCAAGTCCTGTTTACTTTCTTGCTACTTACTGTGATTCTGCTACTGAAAATAGGGAAGAGAGGCCACAACAACAACTCCTCTGCTTCAAACCTACCACCAGGGCCATGGAAGCTACCAATTATTGGAAACATACACCAGCTCATTGGCACTCTACCCCATCGTGGACTCAGAGACTTGGCCAAGAAATATGGACCTGTTATGCACCTGAGGCTCGGAGAAGTTTCCACCATAGTTGTTTCGTCAGCTGAGCTTGCCAAAGAGGTGATGAAAACACATGATATTATCTTTGCATCAAGACCCCAAGTCTTAGTTACAAGGATCTTATATTATGATTCTAAAGATATTGCATTTGCTCCATATGGTGATTACTGGAGAGAATTACGAAAAATTTGCACGCAGGAGCTCTTAAGTGCAAAGCGGGTTCAATCTTACCGGCCTATTAGGGAAAAAGAGGTACTGAATCTCATCAAATGGATTGGTTCAAGAGCAGGATTACCAATTAATCTTACTCAGAAAGTTTTATCTGCCACATATAGCATAACTTCTCAAGCAGCCTTTGGTATTCAGTGCAAGGATCAAGAAGAATTCATATATGCAGTGAAGGATATTATCAAAGCAGTGTCGGGCTTCAATGTGGCAGATGTATTTCCTTCTTTCAAATTACTTCATAGGATAAGTGGAGTGCATCCTAAACTTCAGAGGCTGCAGAAGCAAGCTGATAGAATATTGGAAAACATCATCAAAGAACATATACAAGCTACAACAACAGCGAAAAGTGATGAGGCTCAAGATCTGGTAGATGTTCTCCTAAAATTTCATGAGACTTGCGGTGGCAGTGAGCTTTCTTTGACTACTGACAACATCAAAGCAGTGATATTGGTAAGTATAGACACACACGTCTGACTATCCTCTAAGGAAGAGACTATGTTGACTATAAAGAGTTAGAGACTTATTTTTTTTTTCTTTAACTGAGTTTGTGTTAACCTGTTTCCTTCCTTTATTTACAAATTACAACTGTTATCAATTTGAGCTGGCTGTTAGTTTGTTTATGAATTAACAAATTAATCATTAATTTTCAGGATATTTTTACCGCTGGGAGTGAGACATCAGCTACGACTGTAGATTGGACAATGTCAGAAATGATCAAAAATCCGAGAATCATGAAAAAGGCACAGGATGAGGTGAGGGAAGTGTTCAACAGGACACAGCAAGTAAACGAAACAAGCATCAGAGAGATGAAATATTTAAAGTTGGTCATTCAAGAAGCACTGAGGTTACACCCTCCTGCTCCCCTGCTACTTCCAAGAGAATGTGGAGAGAGGTGTGAGATTGATGGGTATGAAATACCTGTCAAAACAAAGGTAATCGTGAATGCTTGGGCGATCGGGAGAGATCCCAATTACTGGAGTGAGCCGGAGACCTTTAATCCAGAGAGATTCATTGATAGCTCTGGTGAATACCAAGGAACAAACTTTGATTACATCCCATTTGGTGCTGGAAGGAGAATGTGCCCTGGCATATTATATGGTCTGGCTAATGTTGAGCTCCCACTAGCAATGTTGTTATATCATTTTGATTGGAGTCTCCCCAATGGAATGAATAATGAAGACCTGGAGATGACTGAGGAGTTTGCCGCTGTTGTCCAACGAAAACAAGATCTGCTTTCGATTCCCACTCCATATCACCGTCCTCTGACTGATGCAAGTTCAAAAACAGAAATAAGTTAATCAAGTACTTTGAAGTGTACGTTTTCTTTTTTCCCTTGTAATTGCAACTGTACTTTGTTAGTTAGTTTGTTTATGTTGTACTTGTGTTATCAGAAGTTTGAGAAGTATCTAAAGCCTAGTTGCTCAATAAAATTCAAACACTTTCCCAAGATTTCGCCTCTACAGAAACTTCCGATATTTATACTCATAGCCTCTTTCGGTAGCTGGTAGAGTCTGAAAAAGTCAGTGATGTTAAATAACAGCTACACATGTTTGCTATCTTCAAATTTTGTTCTTTATCTTTTGTTACTACAACAGAATTTGTGGATTTATATTTACAAAAAAAAAGTGGTGTTGATTGCAGAAAAATTTGGACTTGGGGACTGGTTAAGGTTTATGAAGCTGTCAACCCTTGTATGAACAGATTTGATAAACATCTTGAGTAATAGTGAAGGAAAGATGAACATAATAAGAGGATTCGAAAACTTGCCATAGTAAATGAAAGATGAACATTCTATCAAAAAAAATAAGGAAAGGAAAGATGAACTAAACAGAGCATTTAACACCAAAGCAGGGTTTCAAATGCATTTATATGCAACAAGGGTGGAAAACCCAGAAATTAACTAGGATAAGAGCCAAACATCCGGTAATCCTATAAATTTCAAAAGTAAAATTGGGCAACTGAATCGAACTTTACTTAACGAGCTCAGTAAAAGCGAACAACGCTCATTATTATCATTGCTGCCAAGACACATTGAGGTTGAGATATAGCATATGAATCATAAGAATTAGTATATGTAAAATTGAGGTTGATATCACCCTGTTATAATAGACTGTCTGCTATGCTGATGGGTATGCTATACCTACTCTCAACATGTGGTTGCTATTCTAGCATGGGGTGGTGAGGTAGATGTTTTGAAGAAATTTTGGCTAAGGATAAGAGTGTGTTTAGCATGAAATGTGTTAAAATGGATTTGTAGAAAACGCCGATCAACAAGGAAACCAGACGGGATCATGCCTAAAGTAAGAAGCTATCATAATCTGATAAAACACGATGAGCATGTGTAATGTGTTAAAATGGAAAGAAGTGTTGTAAATAATTTATTTAATGGGTAATTTTGTAATTAGCTATATAAAGTTGTTATTATAATTTACATCATAATCTCATCTCTGTATAAGAGAGAGTTCTCACCTCAATGATATAGACAACATATTCTCTCATTCTCTTGGTTGTTTCTCTCCTTTCTTAATCTCTTTTACTTTTGTTTAAGCTTTATAAAGCTGTCGACCCTTGTATGAACTGATTTGATAAACATCTTGAGTAAATAGTGAAGGAAAGATGAACATTTTCCCAATATATAATAAGAGGATTCAAAAACTTACCAATTCTATCAAAAAAAAAAACTGTAAAGGAAAGATGAACTAAACAAAGCATTTAACACCAGAGTTTCAAATGCATTCATACTCAACAAGGGCAGAATACCCAGATATTATCTAGGATAAGAGCCAAACCTCTGGTAATCATACAAACTTAAAAAGCAAAATTGGGCAACTGAATCGAACGAACTCAATAAAAGCCTAAAGAACAACACTCATTATTTTGCCAAGACACATTGAGGTTGAGATATAGCATATGCATCATAAGAATTAGTATATGAAAAATTGAGGTTGATAGCGTTCATTTTTTCAAAACATCTACCCCACCACCCCTTGTTAGAACACAGCAACCACATTTCTTCGAAACATCTACTCCACCACCCCTTGTTAGAACAGCAACCACATTTCTTCAAAACATCTATCCCACCACCACCCCCTGCTAGAACAGCAACCACATGTTGAGAGTATGAATAGTATGAAACCAGATGGGATCATGCCTGACGTAAGAAGCTATCATAATCTGATTATATAAGAGAAAGCATGCTTGCAGTTTCACCAATCCAACCTCATTTGATCATGGATCTTCAATGCCCTTCCTTCCAAGTCCTGTTTACTTCTTTCTTGCTCCTTGTGATTCTGTTACTAAAAGTAGGGAAGAGATGCCAAAACAACAACTCCACTGCTTCAAATCTACCACCAGGGCCATGGAAGCTACCAATTATTGGAAACATACACCAGCTCATTGGTGCTCCACCCCATCGCAGACTCAGAGACTTGGCTAAGCAACATGGACCTCTTATGCACCTCAAGCTTGGAGAGGTTTCCACCGTAGTTGTGTCATCAGCAAAGTTTGCTAAAGAGGTGATGAAAACCCATGATATTATCTTTGCGTCAAGGCCCCAGGTCATAGCTCCGAGAATCATGGCATATGATTCTACAAATATTGCATTTGCTCCATATGGTGATTACTGGAGAAAATTACGAAAAATTTGCGTGCAGGAGCTCCTAAGTGCAAAACGGGTTCAATCTTACCGTCCTATTAGGGAAAAAGAAGTACTGAATCTCATAAAATGGATTGGTTCAAGAGCAGGATCACCTATCAATCTTACTCAGAAAGTTGCATCTTCCATATATAGCATCACTACACAAGCAGCCTTTGGTAATCAATGCAATAATGATCAAGAAGTTTTCAAATATGTGATGAAGGTATCTAATAAGGCAGCATCAGGCTTCAATGTGGCAGATGTTTTTCCTTCTTACAAATTACTTCATGTGATAAGTGGAGTGCAGCCTAAACTTGAGACGCTGCAGAAAGAGACTGATAGAATACTAGAGAACATCATCAAAGAACATACACAAGCTACAGCAACAGCGAAAAGTGACGAGGCTGAAGTACAGGAAGATCTGGTAGATGTTCTCCTAAAATTTAACGTCGACCATTACGGTGGCCGTGAGCTTTCTTTAACTACTGACAACATCAAAGCAGTGATATTGGTAAGTATATATAGACACAAACACATGCTCATACTTGAGAATTGACACGTCTTAATTTGATAATTTAAACTTTACCTTTTTTTTCTTCGTAATTCAACAACTATAATAGTTACGTACACAAATTAGATGACATTATGTGCATGCCAATATAATATATGAGAGCGCCTAAAATTGTAAGTAAATGTAAGGAATATAGACTGGATATTAGTTTTTCATCAATTAACAAACTAATCATTTTCAGGATGTTTTTATTGGTGGGAGTGAATCATCAGCTGCAACTATAAATTGGACAATGTCAGAAATGATCAAAAATCCGAGAATCATGAAAAAGGCACAAGATGAGGTGAGGGAAGTGTTCAACAGAACACAGCAAGTAAACGAAACAAGCATCAGAGAGATGAAATATCTAAAGTTGGTCATTCAAGAAGCACTGAGGTTACACCCTCCTGGTCCCTTGTTACTTCCAAGAGAATGTGGAGAGAGGTGTGAGATTGATGGGTATGAAATACCTGTCAAAACAAAGGTAATCGTGAATGCTTGGGCGATCGGGAGAGATCCCAATTACTGGAGTGAGGCGGAGACCTTTAATCCAGAGAGATTCATTGATAGCTCTGGTGACTACCAAGGAACAAACTTTGATTACATCCCATTTGGTGCTGGAAGGAGAATATGCCCCGGCATATTATTTGGTCTGGCTAATGTTGAGCTCCCACTAGCAATGTTGTTATATCATTTTGATTGGAAATCCCCAATGGAATGAAGAATGAAGACTTGGACATGACTGAGGTCTTCGGCATGGTAGCCCACAGAAAACAAGATCTGCATTTGATTCCTACCCTTATATCATCGTCCTCCTCCGACTGATGCAAATTCAAATATAGAAGTATAAGCAAAATGTGTACGTTTTCTTTTTCCTTTGTTTGTTTATGTGTGTTATCAGAAGTTTAAGAAGTATCGCAAGCCTAGTTGCAAAATAACAATCAAACACTTGGCTGTTGTGATTTTGATTTTGAGTTTTACTATACTCATAAATTCAGTAGTAGCTAGACTCTGAACAAGTCATAAATTGTGTTTTGTCTAATGTCTATCAGCTTCGTCTCTAGTTCTGAACTTCTAATACAAAGTGGAGTTAAATAACAGCACCACATGCCTTTTATCTTCAAATAACAAGGAAATTGCTTTCTATCTTTAGATTTGAAGCAGAGAGACCTTTTCTTTTTCCTTGTGATTGCAATTGTCGTTTGTCTATATATTATGTGGTACATATGTGCAGAAGTTTGAAGTCCAAAGCCTAGTTGCAAAATAACAATCAAACACATCTGTCTCTATAAAAGCTACGATACTTGAAAACCATATATATACTTGCATTATCATGGAAGAAGTATTCTGGAGGTGGGATTTAAGGTATTTGTGAGGGCGTACTTGCATTATCATGTTTCAATGTTTTTATGTATTGATGTTTTTGGGTTTGTGTTATGATGCTTGTGATGGTTACAATCCAACTTGATTGAGGTGTAGTGGAAGCGAGACCCTGTTTTGCAGGGAGAACCTACTCGTGGAAGCTATGTTCCATTGACAGAAACTTTTTGTGACTGAGGCATCTTTTTGAACATTGGTGTTGACTGTGAAGTTGTGACTGTGTTTTGGTTTGCTTTTTGTGATTTTGAATTGAGTTTTACTATACTCATAGCCTCTTTCAGTAGCTGGTAGAGTCTGAAAAACTCATAAAATGTGTGTTGTCTATCAGCTTCCTCTCTAGTTTTATAGAGAGTGGAGTTAAATAACAGCACTACATGTTTGCTATCTTCAATTTATTTTCTTTATCTTTTGTTACTAAGACTTGCAGGTCATTTGATTCTGTCTTGATACAGAGCTCAATTGTGAAAGGAATCATGGAAATGTAACTATGAAAGTAATGCAGAGCAGGATCAATGTGTAAGAGGTTTCCCATGTTGAAGAACTTCCATGTTTTTAGAGATTTCGTTGCTTGTAATCAATGTACATCATTGAATCACATTTGATAAACAATGATTATGATACCGAAGAAAATTTTTGGACTTGGAGACTGGTTAACGTTTATGAAGCTGTTGACCCTTGTATGTGTTAAAACAAGGGTACAGTAAGTTTATGGAACAACCCAATCAACACAACAAGATGTTGTATATCACAGATTAACTAAACAAAGATATATAAGAACTTGAATGAAATTGAAGAACACAACTCTTGTTTTATTAAGAACAGCAATATCAATTGAAACTATGAAATGAAATCAAATGACTAAAAGCAATGAAACTGACTTGTTGAATTTGATAGAGGCTTGCTTGCAGCAATCTCCTAAGACAGAAATTCGCCCATACTCTTGTGCACTAGATCTTGGACGTCTATCTTGCAGGATACAACTATCGAATCCAATCGATGCACTTCAATTGAATTCTTGGCAAACTCTACTTTGTGTTTCTCAGAAATAATAAGGGGAGAAGAGAGAGGAGATATGAAAAACCTCTATCTGCTTGGGCTGGTCGTCTTTATAAAGACGATAGACAGCGTTTGACGAACAGAGGTGTAGATCGGTCGTTCTAGTTAGAACCCAGAAGTTGCAATGGTCTGTTGCTGACACGACCCACCCCGAATTTCACCCTGAAACCCGGAGTAAGCCGTGCGGGGACCACCTCCAAGGAAAATTTACTGAAAAGATTGAGAAAATCTCCCTTGAAAATGGACAACCCTAACTCGAAAATTCCAAATTACACTCTTAATTAATACAACACGTCCAAACATCACATAATTATCTTTTAGAAATTCTAAACATAATATACAATAATCTCAAAGTATTCAGAGCTACTAGACACTAGCGGAAGCAAAGAAAACACGAGTAGGTTAAACATGTAACCTACTGATGAAAACTGGCGGAAATACGGGTGACTAATGCCTCGCCTCCTACTAGATCCAACCCGAACTCTGCAGACTGGGCAATTTAAAACGAAGGGCCCAGGGGAAAATATTTAATAATGTTAGAGAGTGGACAAAAATAAAATAATAAATAAAATATTTATGTTTCCCCAAATTAATTTATAAGGAAAAATCGAATGCATGCCGCAAGCGATAAAACTTTTATCTCATAAAATATCGAGCCTCTCAGACTCTATAATATATGTATGTATTTACACTCGTCCATACTCCCTATATAAATTCATGAGTCTATATAGGGCTACTACGCTCGCGTCCAACGCTCACGTCACGCCTTAATGCGGTGCTACACTACGCCATTAAGGTGGACAGACGGGTGTATAAATATATGTCCATACCCTCTATGTGAATTAAACACTCATATAGGGCTACTACGCTCACGTCCAACGCTCACGTCACACCATAATGCGGCTATATGCT
>NC_020496.1:29834988-29861737 GCF_000184155.1 Fragaria vesca subsp. vesca | reverse complement strand
CTCCAAGAGAAATAAAATCGTCAAAATAAAATGACGTCAAAATATTCCGCAACAATTATTGTTCAACCATGAACTCTAGCATGCATTTATTTAAAACAAAAGTCCACTCACAAATTAGGCCTAAGCCTGACGTCGATCTGGGGTCTCGTCTGCTCGAGCCTCCTCACGTCCTGATCCAAAAATAATATTAATTTCCCAACTAATAATCCAATATTTAGTCAAAATAGGCAAAATTACCCGAGAGCCATAAATACGCTCATCATTGCCTAACTTCGATATTCTTAAATCGAAACGATCCGAACTTAAATATCATACTCGACAGTCGTAAATACAACCTCCCCAAAAATACGACTTAAATCCTATGGCCGGATTCTTCATTAATTAACCGCCAAAAATACCAAACTTCGGAAATTCATAAACCTATCCAAAACTCATCCAAAAATTCCATAACTCACTTCAATATAATCCCCTTAATATTCCACATTTAAAACCCTAAAAATCTCCCAAACCGCGGCGGCTCCGCCGGCAGCGACGGCCGGAGGCCAATTCCGGCGACCTCCAAAACCTATGAAATTTTGACAGCATCTTCCTCTCATCATGCTCTACAACTTTCCTAACTAGCACAAACACCAATTCCAAGCCTAACTAGGGTAATCGACTAAAAACATCAAAAACGCTATAGAATTTCAACTTCACATTTCTCCTTACCTAGCTCAAGAGAGAGTGAGCTGTTTGGAGGGGTTGCTGCACGGGAGGAGGGCTACAAAACGAGCCAAGGATCGCCGATTTTGGTGGCCGGAGGAGGGAGCTCCGGCGAGAGAACCACCATGGCAGCTAGCGGCTCCGGGCGTCGTTGCTCTCTCACGGCGGCGTTAGGGGAGCTGCTACCGGCCTAGAATGGAAGCTGGGTCGGAGGCAGTCAGTTTAGGACCGGAGCGACGGCAGATGGTGGCCGGACGGCGGCAAGAGGACAGCCGGAAAACCGGACAGCGGGAGGGGCTCGGGAGAGAGAGGGAACCGGGAGGAGAAAAGAGAAGAAAAAGGGAAAAGAAAAATGGGCCTCTAACACCCGGTCCAACAACCTTATACACCAAAACCCACTCTAAAATTTACACCCCAAAATAATACCCTAATAAAAATTACATTTTACTAGCTAAAATTTACCATTTTTTACCGTCGTCATATTTTCTCCCACGAATAATTCCCCGAAATTAATCGTCCCTTAAAACACCTCTAGGGACCAATTAAACTATTACCTCAATGACGGAAACGGTAAAATTCTTATTATAATCAAGCTAGTAAATAAGGTAAAAATTTAAGGGTCGGGATGTGACAGTTGCAATGGAGTTGCAATGGTTCTTCCAACAGATACACTCGTTGATAGTATTATCAAAATAAGAATAGTTAAAACAGATGGTAAAAAGGTAAAGTAAAAATGCAGATGGTTAATTCTGATTTTTACCCCACATTCTCTAACAGTATGAACAGATTTGATAAACATCTGGAGTAATAGTGAAGGAAAGATGAACATAATAAGAGGATTCGAAAACTTGCCAAAAAAATAAATAAATAAAGTAAAGATGAACTAAACAAAGCATTTAACACCAGAACAGGGTTTCAAATGCATTCATATGCAACAAGGGCAGAGAACCCAGAAATTAACTAGGATAAACACCAAACCTCTGGTAATCCTACAAACTTCAAAAGCAAAATTGGGCAACTGAATCGAACTTTATTTAACGAACTCAATAAAAGCCTAATGAACAACACTCATTATTATCACTGCTGCCAAGAGACATTGAGGTTGAGACATGGCATATGAATCACAAGAATTAGTATATGAAAAATTGAGGTTGATATCACCCTGTTATAATAGATAGCGTTCATTTCTTCAAAACATCTACCCCACCACCCCTTGTTAGAACAGCAACCACATTTCTGCAAAACATCTACCCCACCACTCCCTGCTAGAACAGCAACCACATGTTGAGAGTATGAATAGTATGAAACCATGATCGATCATGCCTAAAGTAAGAAGCTATCATAATCTGATAATATAAGAGAAAGCATGCTTGCAGTTTCACCAATCCAACCTCATTTGATCATGGATTTTCAATGCCCTTCCTTCCAAGTCCTGTTTACTTTCTTGCTACTTACTGTGATTCTGCTACTGAAAATAGGGAAGAGAGGCCACAACAACTCCTCTGCTTCAAAGCTACCACCAGGGCCATGGAAGCTACCAATTATTGGAAATATACACCAGCTCATTGGCACTCTACCCCATCGTGGACTCAGAGACTTGGCCAAGAAACATGGACCTGTTATGCACCTGAGGCTCGGAGAAGTTTCCACCATAGTTGTTTCGTCAGCTGAGCTTGCCAAAGAGGTGATGAAAACACATGACATTATCTTTGCATCAAGACCCCAAGTCTTAGCTGCAAGGATCGTATTTTATGATTCTAAAGATATTGGATTTGCTCCATATGGTGGATGCTGGAGAAAATTACGAAAAATTTGCACGCAGGAGCTCTTAAGTGCAAAGCGGGTTCAATCTTACCGGCCTATTAGGGAAAAAGAGGTACTGAATCTCATCAAATGGATTGGTTCAAGAGCAGGATTACTAATTAATCTTACTCAGAAAGTTATATCTGCCACGTATAGCATAACTTCTCAAGCAGCCTTTGGTAATCAGTGCAAGGATCAAGAAGAGTTCATATATGCAGCGAAGGATATTAACAAAGCAGTGTCGGGCTTCAATGTGGTAGATGTATTTCCTTCTTTCAAATTACTTCACAGGATAAGTGGAGTGCATCCTAAACTTCAGAGGCTGCAGAAGCAAGCTGATAGAATAATGGAAAACATCATCAAAGAACATATACAAGCTACAACAACAGCGAAAAGTGATGAGGCTCAAGATCTGGTAGATGTTCTCCTAAAATTTCATGAGACTTGCGGTGGCAGTGAGCTTTCTTTGACTACTGACAACATCAAAGCAGTGATATTGGTAAGTATAGACACACACGTCTGACTATCCTCTAAGGAAGAGACTATGTTGACTATAAAGAGTTGGAGACTTTTTTTTTAATTTTTTTTCTTTAACTGAGTTTGTGTTAACCTGTTCCTTCCTTTATTTACAACTGTTATCAATTTGAGCTGGCTGTTAGTTTGTTCATGAATTAACAAATTAATCATTAATTTTCAGGATATTTTTACCGCTGGGAGTGAGACATCAGCTACGACAGTAGATTGGATAATGTCAGAAATGATCAAAAATCCGAGAATCATGAAAAAGGCACAGGATGAGGTGAGGGAAGTGTTCAACAGAACACAGCAAGTAAACGAAACAAGCATCAGATGAAATATTTAAAGTTGGTCATTCAAGAAGCACTGAGGTTACACCCTCCTGGTCCCTTGTTACTTCCAAGAGAATGTGGAGAGAGGTGTGAGATTGATGGTTATCAAATACCTGTCAAAACAAAGGTAATCGTGAATGCTTGGGCAATTGGAAGAGATCCCAATCATTGGAATGAGCCAGAGACCTTTAATCCAGAGAGATTCCTTGATAGCTCTATTGACTATCAAGGAACAAACTTTGATTACATCCCATTTGGTGCTGGAAGGAGAATGTGCCCTGGCATATTATATGGTCTGGCTAATGTTGAGCTCCCACTAGCAATGTTGTTATATCATTTTGATTGGAGTCTCCCCAATGGAATGAATAATGAAGACCTGGACATGACTGAGGAGTTTGCCACTGTTGTCCGACGAAAACAAGATCTGCATTTGATTCCCACTCCATATCACCGTCCTCTGACTGATGCAAGTTCAAAAACAGAAATAAGTTAATCAAGCAATGAAGTGTACGTTTTCTTTTTTCCCTTGTGATTGCAACTGCACTTTGTTAGTTAGTTTGTTTATGTTGTACTTGTGTTATCAGAAGTTTGAGAAGTATCCAAAGCCTAGTTGCTAAATAAAAATCAAACACTTTCCCAAGATTTCGCCTCTACAGAAACTTTCGATATTTATACTCATAGCCTCTTTTAGTAGCTGGTAGAGTCTGAAAAAGTCAGTGATGTTAAATAACAGCTATACATGTTTGCAATCTTCAAATTTTGTTCTTTATCTTTTGTTACTACAACAGAATTTGTGGATTTATATTTACAAAAAAAAAGTTGTGTTGATTGCAGAAAATTTGGACTTGGGGACTGGTTAAGGTTTATGAAGCTGTCAACCCTTGTATGAACAGATTTGATAAACATCTTGAGTAATAGTGAAGGAAAGATGAACATAATAAGAGGATTCGAAAACTTGCAATAGTACGTACAGTGGTTTAACACCAAAACAGGGTTTCAAATGCATTCATATGACAGAGTGGAGGCTGATTACCCAACAGTGGGTGTTGGCAGGTAGAGTGGCTGAGTTTTGACGATCTCGAGTTCCGCCGGTGGTGAGACTTTGGGTTTTTGATTGTTTCGTCGTCGATACTTGAACACGGCGTTGGAAGAGTATTGCTTTGAGGCGGTTGACAGATCTAGATTCTGGGTTTGAGGAGGAGGTAGGTGGTTTCGTGCTTGGAGGATCTTTCCGGTAGCAGCGGCGGCTTCGGGGTCGTCTACAGCGGCACAACAAGGCCAAGGAGCCATGACATCATGGCATAGGAGACCGCCGGATTAATTCGGCGGCTGTGGCGGCTCCGACAGATCTAGTCGGGGTTGGTTCAGTCGGATCTAAGAAAGGGAGTGTCATGTGGGCTGGGCTTGCCTGTAGCCCATTTCATTTTTCTTTTCCTTGTTGGGTTTGATTTTGGACTAAAGTCTTGGTTAGATTTGTTCTGGCTTGCTATGAAAAATGAAAAGGATCCCTTTTAAACCCAACCATTCCTCTCTTTCTTTTCGATTCGATGAAAGGTACACCATTGGGTCTTAAGCCTGATTCGATTGAAAGTTGAGTCATTGTTAGAGCATAGAAGGTTATATGCTTTCTAGTTGTCATATCCACCTTTTTTGATGTAGTTTTGAGGTTGTATTTCAATTATTAGATGTAGTTTAATTTAACTTTGTTATGCATTTATATGGTCTCCAGACTATTCATGCTTGACATTTTGGTCGTCATGATATTTGATCAATGGATATTTCTCTTTTTCCCTGAAAAAAAAAATGCATTCATATGCAACAAGGGCAGAAAACCTAGAAATTAACTAGGATAAGAGCCAAACCTCTGGTAATCCTACAAACTTCAAAAGCAAAATTAGGCAACTGAATCGAACTTTACTTAACGAACTCAATAAAAGCCTAATGAACAACACTCATTATTATCACTGCTGCCAAGACACATTGAGGTTGAGATATAGCATATGAATCATAAGAATCATATGAAAAATTGAGGTTGATATCACCCTGTTATAATAGATAGCGTTCATTTCTTCAAAACATCTACCCCACCACCCCTTGTTAGAACAGCAACCACATTTCTTCAAAACATCTACTCCACCACCCCCTGCTAGAACAGCAACCACATTTCTTCAAAATATATAGTATGAATAGCATACCCATCAGAACAGCAACCACATGTTGAGAGTATGAATAGCATGAAACCAGATGGGATCATGCCTGACGTAAGAAGCTATCATAATCTGATTATATAAGAGAAAGCATGCTTGCGCGCAGTTTCACCAATCCAACCTCATTTGATCATGGATCTTCAATGCCCTTCCTTCCAAGTCCTGTTTACTTCTTTCTTGCTCCTTGTGATTCTGTTACTAAAAGTAGGGAAGAGATGCCAAAACAACAACTCCACTGCTTCAAATCTACCACCAGGGCCATGGAAGCTACCAATTATTGGAAACATACACCAGCTCATTGGCGCCCTACCCCATCGAGTACTCACAGACTTGGCTAAGCAACATGGACCTCTTATGCACCTCAAGCTTGGAGAGGTTTCCACCGTAGTTGTGTCATCAGCGAAGTTTGCTAAAGAGGTGATGAAAACCCATGATATTATCTTTGCGTCAAGGCCACAGGTCATAGCTCTGAGAATCATGGCATATGATTCTACAAATATTGCATTTGCTCCATATGGTAATTACTGGAGAAAATTACGAAAAATTTGCGTGCAGGAGCTCTTAAGTGCAAAACGGGTTCAATCTTACCGGCCTATTAGGGAAAAAGAAGTACTGAATCTCATAAAATGGATTGGTTCAAGAGCAGGATCACCTATCAATCTTACTCAGAAAGTTGCATCTTCCATATATAGCATCACTACACAAGCAGCCTTTGGTAATCAATGCAATAATGATCAATTAGTTTTCAAATATGTGATGAAGGAATCTAATAAGGCAGCATCAGGCTTCAATGTGGCAGATGTTTTTCCTTCTTACAAATTACTTCATGTGATAAGTGGAGTGCAGCCTAAACTTGAGATGCTGCAGAAACAAACTGATAGAATACTAGAGAACATCATCAAAGAACATACACAAGCTACAGAAACAGCGAAAAGTGATGAGGCTGAAGTACAGGAAGATCTGGTAGATGTTCTCCTAAAATTTAACGTCGACCATTTCGGTGGCCGTGAGCTTTATTTAACTACTGACAACATCAAAGCAGTGATATTGGTAAGTATAGACACAAACACATGCTCATACTTGAGAATTGACACGTCTTAATTTGATAATTTAAACTTCACCTTTTTTCTTTTTTTTCGTAATTCAACAACTATAATAGTTACGTACACAAATTGGATGACATTATGTACATGCCAATACAATATAGAAAGCGCCTAAAATTGTAAGTAAATGTAAGAAATATAGACTGGATATTAGTTTTTCATCAATTAACAAACTAATCATTTTCAGGATGTTTTTATTGGTGGGAGTGAATCAACAGCTGCAACTATAAATTGGACAATGTCAGAAATGATCAAAAATCCGAGAATCATGAAAAAGGCACAGGATGAGGTGAGGCAAGTGTTCAACAGAACACAGCAAGTAAACGAAACAAGCATCAGAGAGATGAAATATCTAAAGTTGGTCATTCAAGAAGCACTGAGGTTACACCCTCCTGGTCCCTTGTTACTTCCAAGAGAATGTGGAGAGAGTTGTGAGATTGATGGGTATGAAATACCTGTCAAAACAAAGGTAATCGTGAATGCTTGGGCGATCGGGAGAGATCCCAATTACTGGAGTGAGGCGGAGACCTTTAATCCAGAGAGATTCATTGATAGCTCTGGTGACTACCAAGGAACAAACTTTGATTACATCCCATTTGGTGCTGGAAGGAGAATATGCCCCGGCATATTATTTGGTCTGGCTAATGTTGAGCTCCCACTAGCAATGTTGTTATATCATTTTGATTGGAAACTCCCCAATGGAATGAAGAATGAAGACTTGGACATGACTGAGGACTTCGGCATGGTAGCCCACAGAAAACAAGATCTGCATTTGATTCCTACCCTTATATCATCGTCCTCCTCCGACTGATGCAAATTCAAATATAGAAGTATAAGCAAAATGTGTACGTTTTCTTTTTCCTTTGTTTGTTTATGTGTGTTATCAGAAGTTTAAGAAGTATCCCAAGCCTAGTTGCAAAATAACAATCAAACACTTGGCTTTTGTGATTTTGATTTTGAGTACTATACTCATAAATTCAGTAGTAGCTAGACTCTGAACAACTCATAAATTGTGTTTTGTCTAATGTCTATCAGCTTCGTCTCTAGTTCTAAACTTTTAATAGAGAGTGGAGTTAAATAACAGCACTACATGCTTTCTATATGTCTTCAAATTTTGTTCCTACTTGCACCAAGATTTTCTTAACTTTAAGTTGAATGCAGTTTCTTGTTTTTGCCATCCGCCCATGAATAGAGCGGTTTCTTTTGTACACCCGGGATGATTTCATAGCAAGATTATGAATCAAATCTAGTGATTGTGACAGTTAATACAACAAGAACACAGAACAACATTAGTGTATTTAGTAATTGTAACATTTTATACAAAAGAAAAACAGAGTATGATAATGTATCAGGGGGCAAGATTTGATACAAAATTAAAACGGAGCAACAAAAATGTATTTTGTGGGGCAACCGGAATTTTTCATATTCCCAGCTGTGAAGCAATGAACCTAATTGGATAACTTCTGAATGTGTCAAATTGAACGGTGAATTTTATAATTGAGAAGTTCGTCAAATATTTTATCCTTATAAATGAACAAAGAAAAAAAAACAGATTTCTCGTTAGAAGGCCCTATATATATTTGCAGATGTTAAGTATAAAAGAGAAGTCATGACTAGCAAAGAACTAAAATTGAATTCTACCCTTCTGTAGTAGATTTTTATGAGCTCAATAAAACTTCAACGTTGAAAGGGACTCAGCTTTATGTTTTAGATTGATTTTGTAGTTTCAAATCCTCACCTGGGTTGGATCCGCAACTGTATCTACCTTCTGTAGTAGATTTTTATTAGCTCAATAAAACTACAAAGTTTTTTTTTCAACGACATAAGGGGAAAAACAACCTCAAAGTACAAAGCTCCTGTTACAACCACCACCTAAAAAATCAAAATAAAACTTCAAAGTTGAAAGGGACTCATTATAAACATATTCAAACTTGTACTAGGTCATTATATTTAATACCAAGCAGAAAGTATGAAAATTACTTCAAGCACCCTGAATGTGCATGTAAATTAAGTATCAAGACGTAATGGTTCACCTAATCATTGTCTTTTGTAATGATTAAATAATTCTATAATAAAACAGTACGATCCAAAAAAGTATTTAACATACTAAAGTAAAAAACCATCACCATTGGACTGAAATGACCCTGTCTGATATATCATATATATAAGAGATGAAGCATGCTTGCAGTTTCACCAATAAAGCCATTCCAATCCAAAGTCATTTGCTAATGGAACTACAATGCCCTTCCTTCCAGGTCCTGTTTACTTCTTTCTTGCTACTTGTGATTCTGCTACTGAAAATAGGGAAGAGAGGCCACAACAACAACTCCTCTGCTTCAAAGCTGCTACCAGGGCCATGGAAGCTACCAATTATTGGAAACATACACCAGCTCATTGGCGCTCTACCCCATCGAGGACTCAGAGACTTGGCCAAGAAACATGGACCTCTTATGCACCTGAGGCTCGGAGAGGTTTCCACAGTTGTTGTTTCATCAGCAAAGTTTGCTGAAGAGGTGATGAAAACCCATGATATTATATTTGCATCAAGGCCCGAGGTCATTGCTTCAAGAATCATATCATATAATTCTACTGATATTGTATTTGCTCCATATGGTGATTACTGGAGAAGATTGCGAAAAATTTGCACACAGGAGCTCTTAAGTGCAAAGCGGGTTCAATCTTACCGGCCTATTAGGGAAAGAGAGGTACTGAGTCTCATAGAATGGATTGGTTCAAGAGCAGGATCACCTATTAATCTTACTCAGAAAGTTATTTCTTCCATATATGCCATCACTTCACAAGCTGCCTTTGGTGATCGATGCAATGAGGATCAAGAAGTTTTCAAATATGTGATGAAGGAAGCTAATAAGGCAGCATCAGGCTTCAATGTGGCAGATGTTTTTCCTTCTTTCAAATTACTTCATATGATAAGTGGAGTGCAGTCTAAACTGGAGATGCTGCACAAACAAGCTGATAGAATACTGGAAACATTCATCAAAGAACATACACAAGCTACAGCAACAGAAAAAAGTGATGAGGCAGAAGTACAGGAAGATCTGCTCGATGTTCTCCTAAAATTTCACGTCGACCATAATGGTGGCCATGAGCTTTCTTTAACTACTGACAACATCAAAGCAGTGACCTTGGTAAGTATAGACACACACACACACATGCACATACTTGAGATATCTCAATACTATAATCCAACATACATGGATGTAATGGTTCTTTGACTTCCTTCTCTCAGTAAGTTTGTTTTGACAGGCCTCATTTTCATTTTTGTTTTGCTTACAACTGTGGCTAAACAAGTTCGTTTTATCATCTATTAACAAATTAATCATTAATTTTCAGGATATTTTTACCGCTGGGAGTGAGACATCAGCTACGACTGTAGATTGGTCAATGTCAGAAATGATCAAAAATCCGAGAATCATGAAAAAGGCACAGGATGAGGTGAGGGAAGTGTTCAACAGAACACAGCAAGTAAACGAAACAAGCATTAGAGAGATGAAATATTTAAAGTTGGTTATTCAAGAGTCAATGAGGTTACACCCTCCTGGTCCCCTGTTAGCTCCAAGAGAATGTGGAGAGAAGTGTGAGATTGATGGATATGAAATACCTGTGAAAACAAAGGTAATCGTGAATGCTTGGGCAATCGGAAGAGATCCCAATCACTGGACTGAGTCGGAGACCTTTAATCCGGAGAGATTCCTTGATAGCTCTATTGACTACCAAGGAACAAACTTTAATTTCATCCCATTTGGTGCTGGAAGGAGATTATGCCCTGGCATATTATTTGGTCTGGCTAATGTTGAGCTCCCACTAGCAATGTTATTATATCATTTTGATTGGAAACTCCCCAATGGAATGAAGGATGAAGACCTGGACATGACTGAGGAATTCGGCGCTGTAGTCCGCAGAAAACATGATCTGCATTTGATTCCCACACCTTATCATCGTCCTCCTCCGACTGATGCAAATTCAAATATAGAAGTATAAGTTGATCGAGTGTACCTTTTCTTTCCTTGTGATTGCAATTGTAGTTTGTCTATATATTATGTGGTACTTATGTGTCAGAAGTTTGAAGTCCAGAGCCTAGTTGCAAAATAACAATCAAACACATTTGTCTCTATAAGAGCTACAATACTTGAAAACCATATATATACTTGCATTATCATGTAAGAAGTATTCTGGAGGTGGGATTTAAGGTATTTGTGAGGGCGTACTCTACTAGTCTGAAGAGTGCCCATATATATAAAGGACTTCTTACCAATGCAAAGTGTCTATTGCAGTTTGCTGCTGTATTGATCTTGGTTGGTTACGATTGAAGAAATGTCAAGCTGCTTGCCTGCTTGTTTTGATGAATAATACATATATAACGATTCTATCTGCAAAATAAGTATGAATCTAGTTGTTGCAGCTTAAGATCACGATCAATTGGTAATATTTTCTATGATTTCACAGTTTCATTTCCCTTCCTGTTAAACTAGTACGTGGAAGCACCAAGGAAACCAGGAGAGCCTGCAACAAACAACAAAGTCAAAGAACAAGATCAACTAAAGTAAAAATTTCACTGATTAAAATGATCGACTATCTTAGTTTTACAGATGTTAAACATGAAAAGTAAAATATTGACTAGCAACTAAACTTGAACTCTACCCTTCTGTAGTAGATTTTTTTTATCAGTTCATTGAAAGGTCAATATCAACATATTCAAATTTATCCTAGGTAATATTAGTTTGAATCAAGCAGAAAGGATAATCAGAGGCAATTTTAAACCCTTCTTGATACTTAATGATTCTGCTAATCATGGAGTTTTCTAATGTTAGTATACTACTTATGATGGCATCTACCATGGTTAACTAACGCGACAAGCATGTAACATTAAATAATTGCAGAAAATGACAATCAATAAATCAGGAGAATAAGGCAGGAAAGCCAAATGGAATCATGGCTAACCTTACTTCCAAGAGAATGTGGACAGAAGTGTGAGATTGACGGATATGAAATACCTCCCAAAACAAAGGTAATCGTGAATGCTTGGGCGATCGGGAGAGATCCCAATCATTGGAATGAGCCAGAGACCTTTAATCCAGAGAAACTTCGGTTACATCCCATTTGGTGCTGGAAGGAGAATATGTCCTGGCATATTATATGGTCTGGCTAATGTTGAGCTCCCTCTAGCAATGTTGTTATATCATTTTGATTGGAACCTCCTCAATGGAATGAAGAATGAAGACTTGGACATGACTGAGGACTTCGGGGCTGTAGTCCACAGAAAACAATATCTGCATTTGATTCCAACTCCATATCATCGTCCTCCACCTGATGCAAGTTAAAAAATAGAAAGATGTTAATTAAGTGTACGTTTTCATTTTTCTTGTGAGTGCAATGTACTTTCTTTGTTTATGTCGTACTTGTGTAATCAAAAGTCTGAGAACTATCCAGAGCCTAGTTGCAAAGTTACAATCAAACCCTGCGCCTTAACAAGAACTGCGATTCTTGAGAACCATACTTGCATTACCAAAATGGGCAAATCGGTAGTAACACATGCAAAGAGCAAAAGCCCCAGACTGCTGAATCAAGAATTTCATCAAAGCTGAACATTGCTCATTAAACTGAATATATTGAACAAGATCCATGTAAAAAAAGATTACATATATACCCCCGTCAATGTTGTCAGTGAGGTCGGTTTCATACTTGCATGCGTAAAGGAAGTTCAAGTCCGCCTTGTTCTGTGCTTTTCTTCTTCTTCGACCCAGTGATCAGCCATACCACTAACAGAAGAACCTCTTCATAACAACAGAGTCGAAGAGACTGGACTATAATGCGATGCCTCTTTAGGCTATGGCCACGGTGGAACCTGGGCTGTTTGCGTCCGAGTGGGCTCAGGTCGAAACTGGAATCGGAGAGTTTGAGTGATTCGGGCCTTTCTCTCGTTCGTGTCTGGTTCTGTGTCACTTGCTATTATTGTTACTAGCCTCGAAACACACACGCTAATCAATTTGCTTATATTCTTTTGTTTTATAAATAAAAGTTTCAGTTTTTTTTTTTCTAGATTTTAATTGCGAATAACTGCTAATGCAATTGCAATGCAGTTTTGTTTTATAAAAAAAGGCTTCAGTTTTTTTTTTTTTCTAGAGTTTAATTGCAAATAACTGCTAATGCAATTGCAATGTAGTTGTCATTTAGTAAAAACTGTTCCACGTTTTTCTCCCTTTTTTTGTTTTCTGCTTTTATATTTTGAAAATACTTTATTTTGTTGTCATTTTACGGTATTAACCATCATTGATTTGTTTTTTTCTATGTCAAAACTTATCTATCATAGGTAATATGGGTAGTTCATAAAAAAGGCTTCACCATGACACCAAAGAGGGTGTCTCGCTTTCTAATAGTAGAGATTTTAATCGGAGTGTCACTTGTTATTTATTTTAATTTTATATTACTTTTTATATAAATTATCAGGTCAAAATATAAATAAAATCCCATATAATTCTTATTGTATCAAGTGTAGTGGAGCTGAGGGTCTGAGAACCCCTTGGATCAGTTCAATGTATCTTACTGAGGTTTAGTTTCAATGTTTTAAAGCATCGACCTTTGGATTTTGATTTGCCAGTGATGGTTATAATCCAACGTGATCGAATACGTGATTGAGGTGTAGTGGAAGCGAGACCCTGTTTTGCAGGGAGAGTCTACTCTTGGAAGCTATGTTCCATTGACAGTAACTTTTATGGCATCTTGATAACAATGATTTTGATTAAAAACTTTACTGTACTCATGGTCTCCTTCAGAAGCTGGTAGAGTCTGAAAAACTCATAAATTGTGTGTTCATGTTGAAATGTAAAACCAGATTAATCTAGAATTATCTACCAGCTAGAAGTATCTAGCAAGAATTTCTTGTATAAACACAGGAGCAAGCTTATGAGTTAAACTTAGTAGTTGTAACAATTGGTACAAAAGGAAAACAGAGCAAGATTATTTGTACTTGTAACAATTTGTACAAAAGGAAAATAAAGACAGATTAATGCATTAGAGAAGCAATATTGAACCTCATTGGATCACATCTGATGATCTGAATGTGTCAACAATGATCTTGAATACTTGAAGATGGCACAGAAATTTGCACTTGTCCCCCAATTTGTTTTCTTTGGTCAAGGGCACCCAGCTTTTTATTTGATAGATTGTTCGAAGCCGGCAAGAACAAGGAGCCAAAGAACCCTGCATGCCAAAGAACGAATAGAGCCGTCTCTGCAGAAAGAATCGAGTCTGATCCAGCAGATATCAAACAAGAAATCAAACCGGTACCTAGGCTGCTATGCAACGGCATGGGGGAAGAACATGAAGCAGAAAACGACGATCAATAAGTTAGGAGAGTGAAGCAGGAAAACCAGCTTACTTATGATGATATAAGAGCATGCTTGCAATTTCACCAATAAGTCATTCCAAAGCAAACTCATTTGCTCATGGAACTACAATGCCCTGCCTTCCAAGTCCTGTCTACTTTCTTGCTTCTGGTGATTCTGGTACTGAAATTAGGGAAGAGAGGCCAAACATACAGCTCCTCTGCTTCAAATCTACCACCAGGACCATGGAAGCTACCAATTATTGGAAACATACACCAGCTCATTGGCGCTCTACCCCATCGCAGACTAAGAGACTTGGCTAAGCAACATGGACCTCTTATGCACCTCAAGCTTGGAGAAGTTTCCACCGTAGTTGTTTCATCAGCAGAGTTTGCCAAAGAGGTGATGCAGACCCATGATATTATCTTTGCATCAAGGCCCCAGGTCCTTGCTTCAAAAATCTTTTCATATGATTCTACAAATATTTTATTTGCTCCATATGGTGATTACTGGAGAAGATTACGAAAAATTTGCACGCAGGAGCTCTTAAGTGCAAAGCGGTTTCAATCGTACCGACCTATAAGGGAAAGAGAGGTACTGAATCTCATCGAATGGATTGGTTCAAGAGTAGAATCACCTTTAAATATTACTCAGAAAGTTGTGTCTACCACATATGGCATCACTTCACAAGCAGCCTTCGGTAATCAGTGCAAGGATCAAGAAGATTTCATATTCGTGATGAAGGAAGCTATCAAAGAAGCATCAGGCTTCAATGTGGCAGATGTTTTTCCTTCTTTCAAATTACTTCATATAATAAGTGGAGTGCAGCTTAAACTTGAGAGGCTTCAGAAACAAGCTGATAGAATATTGGAAAACATCATCAAAGAACATATGCATGCTACAACAACAACGAAAAGTGATGAGGCTCAAGTCCAGGAAGATCTGCTAGATGTTCTCCTAAAATTTCACAACCATTGTGGTGGCCACGAGTTTTCTTTGACTACTGACAACATCAAAGCGGTGATCATGGTAAGGCTGGACACACAAATATACACATACTTGAAATATCTAAATTGAATAATTCAAAACTTCACCCCTTTTTTTTACCTATAATTCAACAAATATAATGCATATACAAATTGGGTGTCTCAATGTACATACTAAAGCTTACATTTTGCTAGAAATAAAGGAGGCATATATTAACAAATTACTCAAATTCAGGATATATTTACTGCTGGGAGTGAGACATCAGCTATAGTTGTGGATTGGACAATTGCAGAACTGATAAAACATCCGAGAATCATGAAAATAGCACAGGATGAGGTGAGGGAAGTGTTCAATAGTACGCAGCAAGTAAACGAAACAAGCATTAGAGATATGAAATATTTAAAGTTGGTTATTCAAGAGGTACTGAGGTTGCACCCTCCTGCTCCCCTGCTACTTCCAAGAGAATGTAGAGAGAGGTGTGAGATTGATGGATATGAAATACCTGTCAAAACAAAGGTAATCGTGAATGCTTGGGCAATTGGAAGAGATCCTAATTATTGGAGTGATCCGGAGACCTTTAATCCAGAGAGATTCCTTGATAGCTCTATTGACTACCAAGGAACAAACTTTGATTATCTCCCATTTGGTTCTGGAAGGAGAATATGCCCTGGCATGCTATATGGTTTGGCTAATGTTGAGCTCCCACTAGCAATGTTGTTACGAAAATTATACAGCGCACCCGACATCTCCACCGTCCGTTTGAGCACGTGGACTTGGGGCGTTAGTTTCGCGTTTGCAGTCTGTTAGGTAGGCGAGTGATGGGGCTCGGACTTCTACACCACCCCAGATCCGGCAGCACCTCGACGAGCCTAGATTTGCTCTCGCCTCTGCCCCTGCCGCGATCCACGCCCCCTAACCCATTACACCGTCGCCGGATTTCATCCCCGTCGGCAACCGATCGCAGCAGTTTGACCCGGATCTCCATATCCCGACCCGAGGCTCACAACCCGATCTAGAATTTGAGGGACTTGTTATGGTGTAGGAAAGCGGAGGAGCAACAGAATTGGCCGACCCATGAATTGGGCACCACCGCCATGGCTTCCAAGCCCCAGCCGCTCCACCTCCAAGCACAGCCTCTCATTCATGTCTTGATTTTGAACTTGTTTACGGATTCAGAATGAGTAGGGGTGGGCATAAAAAACCTAAATCCCGGTCCCGTCCCGATCCCGTCCCGAAATTTAACGGGATGGGACGGGATCTAAGTCTAAAAACACTAGGCCCGTCCCGTCCCGTCCCGTCCCGTAGAGAAACAACGGGACGGGACACGGGACTGAAAAATTGAGGCCCGTCCCGTCCCGTCCCGTGCAAAATATAAGGGGGTGTATTGTATATGGAATTAGTGGAAGTTTTAAAGAAGTCTATGGAATTTGAAAGTCTAGGTGTATTCAATACAAACTTTTAAAAATCAATCAAAGTCTGGGTGTATTCAACTAGATTTTAAAAAATCATTATGAATTCCACCAAAGTCCAAGGGTATTCAATTAAGACTTTTTAAAATGAATAGAAGTTCAGATGTATTCAAAATATCATTCATACTTATGGAATTAATAACTTATGGATAATTGTGGACTTTGTAGTGTAAATTACACACACACAAACTCTAATATTTTTCCATCCACTAGAGCAAAGATTTGGAAAAGTCTACGACAGACTTTCTCTTTACATGTGAATAGGTTGATCCTACGATACATCATTTTTTTTTTATAATATTTTGTGCTATCAACGTTCTATTCTACCTATTTTTTCAATGTTTTTTGAATGTTAACATTTTATTGTCTTTCAATTGTAATGCTTGGAACCCTCGATAACCTAAATATTATCTATTAACTCTTGATATTATTCAGGATGTCATCTTCGAGGATATGTGTAATAATGTAAGGGGTTCAGGTAATATGTCCTCCCCGAATTTGGATTCTCTTATTAATAATATTATTCCAACTGAGGAGCCCGGTTAGCATGGGTCCTCAAGTTCCTCTAAAAAAAAAAGAACCACATGATTTTATTATTATATCTGCGTACATAAATTTAACTTGTGAACATCTAATGTCCCACTTTAAAACATATGTCTTTGGTTTACGTACAAGTATGCGTGTTGTTAAGTTAATATAATCTTTTTTGTTACTTATGTTTATGTATTTCAATCAAATATTACAACTGTATGCATCGAAATTAGATAGATGAACCCTAAACTTATAATCGGTGTCATTATGTGTTTGTCATTGCATCTTTATTTTTTATTTTTTATTTTTTCTTTCATGTAACTCTGTAAGTATTGAGAAATCTACATAAGTCATTCATATGAAATCTGTAGATTTCAGAAATCAGTGAAAGTCTGTAATTAAAAATCGATGGTTTTAAGAAATCAGTGAAAGTCTATGAACTTTTCAAAGAGTCTGTAGACTTTTCAAAAAGTCAGTTGATTAAAATAAGTCTGTATGAATCTAAATACAATACACCCCCCATAGACTAATCTGAGCCATTGATTTTTTTAGATGTTTTGATCTTAACCTTTCATTTTTAACCCTAATACTAATTCATCTCATCTCATCTCATTTTCAGTTCCTCTCTCTTTCATCCCAAAACGCGAAGCACTGAAGTAGTATGAACCCCAAATCCCAATCCAGCCAAACCTCAATCCCACTCTGCCGAAGTTCTCCTTGAACTCCTCCACCGCCTCTGCTAACCTCACCTCCCGATTCCTCCTCACCTCGGCGCCCGCTTCCCCCTCACCTCCGTTAACCTCACCGCCCGATTCCGCTTCCTCACTGCCCAATTCTGCAAAGTTTGCCGATAGCAGCAGTGCTAAAATTTCACGACTCCCAACGACTCGAGGACTTCTGTATGTCTGGATTTTTCTCTTAGATTGTTGAATTTGCGATGTCATGTTTGTAAGGGGGTTCTTCTGTCATTGTTCCCTGGTAGCTTCCATTTGGGTGCATGTATTCTAATGCTATGACAACAGTTTAGTGATTGCTAGATAAAGTTATTGGGTATTATCCTGTTCAATATCTCTTAATCTTGCATTTTACCATTTGATTTCTTAACTTGTGATTCGACTGATTCCTCTAGCTAGGATAACAAGACTATATCTCTTTTTTACCTGTTCCTTGATCATCTAAATTGTTTCTTGCTACATGTCTAGGTGCAAAGATATAGTTTTAACATCACTTCAGGGAGCAGTTTGCCTTGTTGCTGTTCTTCTTCGTATTCATATAGTTTTTGCTTTGTAGATTTACTCTTGTTGATAAGTTGTTGTACATTCCATCAGTTATTTCCACCCTCTTAAATGTTAGAAATGTTTAGGATTCTATGTAAGTTTTGTTGTGGAGTACTGGAGTTGGATCTTCTGTTTGAAATTGTATGCTAGCAGATTGGTAGAATTCATTCTACTTTATAATTTAGCTGTGGATATTACATTCAATAATGTATGAAACAAAAATAGAGTTCGTTTGAATATTGTGTTGATGTGTCTAGAACTTTACTTGCTTGATTATTTATAAAGTTGGATATGTATTTTCAGAATATTTGGATATGTATTTTCATAACTATCTATACTGTTATGAATGTAATGCTGCATGTGATTATCTATATGTGTGTATTCAACATGTGTATTCAAAGAAGCTTCACTCTCTTGCTTGATTATTTATAAAGTTGAATAAGTTTATTGTGAATGGCTGAATGCAGGTTATGTAATCTTTATTGGTATCACCATCAGGTACTCAGGTTATGTAATTGAGTAATTGTCTAATTGATGTAGAACTAGGTTATATATCTCTGTCACGTCATCAAATTTCTTCTTTTTTTTTTCCTAGTTTGGGCTTTTGCTATTGGGCCAGGATGGCGGGATTGGGCCCGTCCCGTCCCGGTCCTGTTTGGGACGGGACTTGCGTGGGATCAAGTCTTAAAAACGTAAGGCCCGTCCCGTGTGCAATGTCCGGGACGGGCCTTGGGATGACCCTAATCCCGTCCCATCCCGTCCCATGCCCAGCCCTAAGAATGAGGTCTCAGCCACAAGGAAGACGAGAGAGAGGAAGATGAGATCATGATAGAGAGAGAGAGAGAGAGAGAGAGAGAGAGAGAGAGAGAGAGAGAGAGAGAGAGAGAGAGAGAGAGAAACAACTAAAAACGAGGACCAGCCGACTTAACACGCATTGTTTGCACGCGCTCTTTGGCATCCGGGTGCGCCGCGCACCCGGGTGCGCTGAATACGATGTTGTTATATCATTTTGATTGGAAACTCCCCAATGGAATGAAGAATGAAGACTTGGACATGACTGAAGAGTTAGGCGCTGTATTCCGCAGAAAACAAGACCTGCACTTGATTCCCACACCATATCATCGTCCTCCTTCGACTGATGCAAATTCAAACAAAGAAATATAAGTGAAGTGTACGGAACGGTGGATCCTCTGCGATGGGCTTCCCAGCCACCACCTTCTCTCATCAACGTACTCCGGAATGATGAGCTCCCATGCCCTCTTGTGGTCGGAGATTAATCGAGCTCGGCATATCGGTCGGGGCCCTCCTTTTGGTTTGCAAGGAAATTATCCAGCTTCTTTAAAGTGAGCTAGTTATAAAGTTAATAAATTTCATAAAATCTAAACCTTTGAAACAATTTAATGGTTCAGATTACATCACATCATCTAATACAAACTTTAATGATTCTTCCATCACTTTTCCTTCCAAACAAACAAAAAAATCAAACTTTCGTTTAACAAAAAAAATTAATTAACTTTGACAATTGATCAATGACGAAATCCTATGGCTATATGTAGAGGATCCGACACTACCAAGACAAGTACTTTAGCCGACGATCCTTCGTCGCCTAAGATTTCGTCGGGAAAAAGTGGTCGGCAATGACTTTAGCTGACGAAACTAGAAGACGTCGTCGGCTATAGTCCCAGACTTTAGCCGACGAAAAACATGTCGTCGGTTTTTTTCCCAGACTTTAGCCGACGAAACATTTAAGATATTCGTCGGCTATAGTCCCAGAGTTTAGCCGACGAAAAACATGTCGTCGGTTTTTCTCAGACTTTAGCCGACGAATATCTTAATTTTTTCGTCGGCTAAAGTGTTTAATTAAAAATTAAAAATTAAAAAATAACTATAGCCGACGAAATATAGTCTGGTTCGTCGGCTTTAGTAGGGTTTAGCCTACGAAACATGCCATAATTCGTCGGCTAAACGTTATTTAAAAAAAATTAAAATACTTTAGCCGACAAATTATTGCGTATTTCGTCGGCTATAAGTCCATTCCAAGTAAAAAAAAAACCCGAAATTTCTAAATTACCATTCCAAGCAAGCTGCAAAATGTGAACAATTCTATATAACCAACAACAATAATAAGCACATAAAACAATTATAATTCATCAACTACACAAAATCTAGATCGTCTTAATTAATATCCGCTTCTGGGGGCTATTGCGGAGGTTGCTGCGGAGGTTGCAGCGGCTGGGGTAGCGGTATAGCCGTAGGCATGGGTGGAGCCGGAAGTCCCTGGAGCCGGAAGTCCCTGAGGCTGGGCAGCTGTAAAGTCCTGCATGTACTGGAACATCTGCTGCTGCTAGGCCTGTTGGATGGCATGTATCTCGGCAACATAGGCTGCCTGCGCGGCATTATAGGCTGCCTGCGAGGCATTATAGGCTACCTGCGAGGCATTATAGGCAGCCTGAGCAGCTTGTTGTTCCCGTAGTCTCTGAAGTTCCGACTCTAGCTGAGTCGTCCTGGTGGTCGTGGTCGTGGTCCTGCTGCTGGTCGAGGTTGCCTTTCGTTGAAATCCTGGAGTGGTCTTTAGGACCCCCTCGCCCTTCTTTCCTAGACCCCGGCAGTAGAAGTTGTTTGCTCGTGGTGGGAAGGCTGTGCCCATAATCCTCGCCCCAATCGTCGGATCCGAAGTATCGATCCGGGACATGGCTTCGGACATCTCTTCCTCTTGCGTGTCCGGCCATGTCTCTCTCACTATAGCACTCATCACCTCGTCACTAGCCTCCCTCACCTTCGCCTAATTGGATAAGAAAAAAATTATTAATTAACATTTTGACATATACATAAGTAAAATTAAAAATTAAAAAACGTAAGATGACTTACAATATCCTCCTAGGCGTCAGGATATGCCTTCTCGTACGTATAGACGTACTGGTTGACTTCTGGATGTACCCTGGCCGCCTCGTCCATGAAGACAGCGAACGGTCTAGAACCAGCACGATGGTTCCTTGTGTTGCGTTGCCGGTTCTGAGCGTTCGCCCGGGAAACGGCCTTCAAAGAAAAAACTAAACTATTAGTAAAATATTTAAAAATGCACATATTTAATGACAAATTAACTAATTAATTTTTTTAAATACCTGTTTACGAGGGTTGTTGAATTCTGATGTCAGAAGCCAACGCCACTCGTACTCCCTGTACTGGAACTCAACAGGGGTACTAGAACGTGCGTTCCCGTGCGTAGTCCAATGGGTCCGCAACTCGTTCTTCCACTCCTTGTACCTACAGATACAACAAAAATATTAGAAATATTATTAATATCACATACAATTTTGCTTTTTCATTAACTTCCCAACGTACCTTCCTCCATGCACAACGTCCGCCCAGCTGCTCTTCAGGTGCTCGGGAACCTCAAACCACACCTGCATTTAACCGTTTATTAGTTTAGTTTTTCAAAAAATCAACAATGTAATACATAATATTATTGAGGCATTTTGTAAACTCACCGACATCGCGTTGTGGACCATATCCTTAACCTCCTGCGGGACCTCGCCCCAGTCTGACCACAACATAGGGACTCTATCCCTAATGAGCGCTCCCACGCAGCCGGAGTACGTCCTCGACTTCCCGCCCGATACTATGTCGCCATCCCAGTCAATACGGATGACGATCCTCCATGAGATACCGACCATCTTCTCGAGAGCCTTCCCTGTGACGGGGCCTCTCTTCTTCTTTGCCGGCTTCGCTCCGACGGTGCCTATACATGATAAACCAAATTGATTATTAAAATCGGAGAATTATAAGAAAACAAATCATTCATCTTTCATTACCTGAGGGCGATGCGGCGGACGCGACAGATTCTGTCTCTGTCGCCAATGATGATACCCTCGCGGAAATAAGAGGCGTATCAAAAGGCACGAACCGGTACGCCGCTGATGAAACCACTGGCGGGGGCAGTGGATAAATCGGCGCCTCTGAGCCATCGACTGCAGGTATTGCCGGTATCATCCGCGGAAGGAACAGATGAGGCGGCGGCATCTGTACCCTAGATGACCTACCATCCGAAGTAGTAGGACTCGGAGTGAGCGCCTGGTGTATCTCAGGCATACGGGGTGCAGACACCTCCGTCTGGGTCTGAGGCCACAACTGCCTCGAGGAATGAGGGACGCGCGGCTGCCTCGATGACTGGGGCACCTCCGGCGGCCTCTGCGCCGTCTCCAGAAGGGCCGCACGTCTGGCTGTCATGAGGCCCCGAAACGACGTTTGAGGGTTGCTAGAGGTTCCCTCAGACAATTCGGACATTTGGCCCTTCGAACCCTTCGTCGATCTAAAATTACCGCTCATCCTGTTTAAAATATTAATTTGAATCAAGGCTGAGAAAGAAAATCATGAAACTTAATAACGACACACCACATGTAGGTCATACACAAAATCAATAGGCATCGAAAATATCCACAATATTCCAACAAAACCATATATTAAAACTTGCATAATCCAATATATTAAAACTTGCAAATCAATCGGGGTCGATCATAGTTTTTTTATTTGGTCCTATCAAATTAATGCAAATTTTTGTCAAAACACCAACTCAATCATTCACACCAATAACATTCAATAGATGGATTATCACCAAAATTCTCAATATATTCATCACAAACCAATCCACAATATCAATAGCGCATAAAAACCTTAAATTCCTAAATTCGAAACCCGTAACGCACATATCGAAATAAAAATCATAGAATTACACCACCTGGCGAGTGACGAGCAGGCGGAGGCGGAGCCCGAGTGAGCAGGAGAGGGAGAGGGCGACCGGGAGAGGGACAGGGAGACCGAGAGAGGGAGAGGGCGACCGGAGGGAGGGAGAGGGAGAGGGAGACCGGGAGAGGGAAAGGGCGACCGGGAGAGGGCTCGAGGAGGCCGAGGAGGCTAGCTAGGGTTTCGAATTCGCGCGGTGGAGGTTGTTCTCGAGCTGGGGTTCGTCTGTATACCGTACCACTTTAGCCGACGAAATTTTTACTTCGTCGGCTAAGAGTCTAAATTCGTCGGCTAAACTTTGAAATTCGTCGGCTTAAATACTTTATACGTTCGGCACATTGTGATTGTGACCGTCTAAATTACGTATTTTGGCCGGACTTTCAACTGAAGATAGTTTCAAACCGATAAGACGCAACAAGTCGTATAATAATTTTGGGGAAAATAACCACCGAAGATAGGGCTACCCATAGGGAGAAAGAATGGAAAATTTCATTGACCGCAACTATCGGTACCTAGAATTTACCGGAATACCATGATTTTTCAACCGTAGACGTATTTCACCATTCTGGTCATATCTTATTTCACGACTTTTTTGCGTTTGAAGATTCTACGTATAGTTTGTTTTTGAAACGAAACATTTACTTAACACTTGTAAACAAGCTATACAACATTAGTAAGCATGTTGTGATTGTGATGATCAAACTTGAGAAACGGAAATCCGACCGTTAGATCTGACCATCGTGACAAAATACATGTATGGACAAAAATTCAACTTGATCCGACAAGGTTAAGGGCTCGATCCCGACGGTCAATCCCGTAAGTCAAACCCCTAAACGCACGAAAAAGGTCGTTGGACTGTCTAAATTTCGTATTTTGGCCGAACTTTAAACTGAAAATAGTTTGAAATCAATAAGACGCAACAATTCGTATAAAAATTTTATGCAAAATAACCACCGAAGATAGGGCTACTCATAGGGAGAAATAATGAAAAATTGCATTGACCGCAACTAACGGCACCGAAACTTTACCGGAATACTATGATTTTTCAATCGTAGACGTATTTCACTATTCTGGTCATATCTTATTTCACGACTTTTTTGCGTTTGAAGGTTCTACGTATAGTTTGTTTTTGAAACGAAACATTTACTTAACACTGGTAAACAAGTTATACCACATTTGTAAGCATGTTGTGATTGTGATGATCAAACTTGAGAAACGGAAATCCGACCGTCAAATCTGACCATCATGACAAAATACATGTATGAGCAAAAATTCAACTTGATCCGACAAGGTTAAGAGCTCGATCCCGACGGTCAATCTCGTAAGTCAAACCCCTAAATGCACGGAAAAGGTCGTTGGACCGTCTAAATTTCGTATTTTCGCCGGACCTTCAACTGAAAATAGTTTCAAATCGATGAGACGCAACAAGTAGTATAAAAATTTTACGGAAAATAACCACCGAAGATAGGGCTATAGTATGTAATAGAAAAATTTTAGGGTTTAGCTGACGAATACCCTAATACATTCGTCGGCTATAGTATGTAATAAAAATAAAAAATAAATAAAGCCGACGAAATATTAGGGTATTCGTCGGCTAACCTGATCTTAACCGACGACTTAAAATATAATTCATCGGCTAAAATTATTTTAGCCGACGAAATACACTATAATTCGTCGGCTAAAACTATCTTAGCCGATGAATTATGGTGTATTTTGTCGGCTAAAGTATAAAAAATACATTAAAAAAACTGAAGGTTTAATGTAAACTATACTAACTTCTTGTTCATATATCACCAAAATTCATATAAAATAACAGAAATATGAATTCAACATATGTAAACTATAAAGGTAATACATTCTTTTTTATTACAAATTAATGTATTATGTTCTCTAAATTAAAACTAAGGCTCGTAATCGGAATCATCCGATGAGTCTTCTTCGGTGTCAGAATTAATTTCTGGTAATCTATACATTTCCTCATCGCCAGAGTCTTCGTCTGTTTCTTGATTTGGATCAACATCAATAATCCTTGGCTCTTCATCACGAATTCGCACCGAACGACCCGCTTTAAAATTATTAAGGTGAACGGTAGAGGAGTTAGGAATACCTATTGCGTTGGGCTCTTGATACGCAACATCTTCTTCCTCGTCTTCGGCCTCTCCAAGTGTAGCCGCCCGGTAAATGTTTCGAGGGTGCACAAGGTTGACTACTTTCCACGCGTCACCCTTAGCAAGGTCATCAAGATAAAACACTTGTTTTACCGATGTGGCAAAAACGAACTGGTCATTTTCGTAACAACTTGTAGCAGTGTTCACCGATAATATTCCATACTGATCGGTCTTCATGCTCTGCGGTCTAGTATCAAACCATCTACACTTGAAGAGGTGCACTGTCATGCCTTGCCCATAAACAAGTTCCACCACTGAATGGAGAACACCGTAATAGTCAACTCCATTCCGCCCACCATGCGCCATGACCCCAAAATTCTGTGTTCTCCGTCTGCTGTCTTTCTGTTCACATATAAATTGCACGCCATTCATCTTGCACATCGGATAAACTCTTGACATTATCGGCTTCATCGCTAGAAGTCTTAGTTCGTGCGACCAATTTGGGTGACCATCAAATTGAATATGGTTCATCTGCAACCAACCATTCAACTGTAAATATGGATAATTATGCAATAAACATAAACACGTACAGAAATATTAAATTACGTACCCAGCGGCCAAAATAATCTGCGAACTCCCTGTTGTGGTACTCGAGATCACCTTGAATGTCTGGACAATATAGATGGATGTCTTTCCAGTATTCAACTTCTCGACAGTTAATCAATACCCACCAATGGGCAATGACTAGCTCATGTGGTTGCAACTTCTAGGAGTCTGGCAAAATTTCATACACTTCAACATCATTGGAGACTATGGAAAGATTGAACTTCGGTACATCTACCGGCATGGTTTGCAGAGTTTCTTTCAACGCTCCTAAATACAACTTCATCTAGGTGACGCACTCGTGCGCAATATATGTTTCAGCTATACATCCTTCAAGCACGGATTTATTAGCCACATAATATTTGTAGTCTCCAAGTTTCCTATAAATCAAGTTGCAAAATGTTATGATTATTGAATATGTATATATATTGAGGAATTCAGGTGTAAAAAACGTACCTTTCCATGGGATACATCCAAGTGTAGTGTACTGGACCGGTAAGCAATAATTGCTCGGGAAGATGGATCATCAGGCGAGGCATGATGTCAAAAAAATTTGGAGGAAATATCCTCTCAAATTTACACATGATATAAATGATGTCCTCTTGCATTTCCCGGAGGTTAGATTTTTTCACTTCCCGTGTGCATAACTTCTGGAAGAATCTTTCCAACGCTACTAATGGCTCCACCACCAGACGGGGAAGAAACGGTAGAATGAAAACAAGGAAGAGACGTTGTAGCAGGATATGACAGTCATGACTCTTCAACCCGTACATCTTATTGTCTCGGAAGTTCACACATCGGGCTATATTTCCTGCATAGCCTGAAGGATACTTCACACAACTCATCCACCTGAAAATTACGTTCTTCTGGTCAGGCTTCACGGTGTAAGGAGCTTGAGGCATTTTTTTCTTCCCTTCTTTCAACCACATATGTCTTCTTAATTGCATTTTTTTTAGATCAATGCGTGCCTTAGGACCGTCTTTCGTCTTCCCCTCCAAGTTCAGCATGCCCACCACACTGTCACAAAC
>NC_020496.1:29832370-29833931 GCF_000184155.1 Fragaria vesca subsp. vesca | reverse complement strand
TGCTGCTCCCTTCATCGCTAAGGCACTCTGGACAAGCCTTGTATCCCCTAACAACGTTGCCCGACAACATCCCACGGGCAGGAAAATCACTGATGGTACCAACAACCATGACATGCATCTGGAACATCTCGTGCATGTACTTGTCATAAGTGGGATGACCAACGTCCCACAAAAATTTAAGCTCTTCAATCAAAAGTCTCAAATACACATCGAGACACTTCCTTGGATAACCGGGCCTCGGAATCAACAAACTCAACATATTGTATTCCTTCTTCATGCACATCCATGGAGGAAGGTTGTACGGTACCAAAATCACCGGTCATACACTGTATTGAAGACTCATGTTGCCAAAAGGGTTGAACCCATCGGATGAGAGCCCGAGCCTCACATTTCGGATCTCTGACGCAAAATGAGGAAACTCCCTGTCTATATGCTTCCAAGCCTCCCCATTAGCAGGGTGTATAAGGGTATCTTCGTCATGCAATTCCCTATCAGCGTGTCATCTCATAGCTTCGGCCGTGTGTGAAGACATGTACAACCGCTCCAGCCTATCTCTCAAAGAGAAATACCGAAGTACCTTCACAGGTTTCCTGTTGCCTGCAGGAGTCAGCTTATACCTGTCAGTGTGACATACCGGACATGCGTCAAGGCTACCAAGGTCATTCCCTTCTGGATCTTTACCCTAGAAGAGAACGCAGTCATATCTGCATGCATGGATCTTGATGTAGGAAAGCCCAAGATCTTTCAGGATACATCGGGCCTTATGATGAGTGGTAGGAAGACGATGACCGTGGGGCAGCATCGAAGCAGTGTACTGTAGATAATCATCAACAGCTTTCACAGTCGATTTTGTCTCAATTTTAATCTTCATTACGTCCATCACACTTTCAAGAACGGTCTTCTGACAACCGGAGTACACAGGGGTCTGTTGGAAAGCAAGCAGTTTGTTGTACTTGTCAATACCAGCAGTGTTGACAGCTCTAAGGAAGGGCTGCACCGGGTCAGGCATATATTGTCCTTGAGCGCATACATCGCTCTCATAAGGAAACATGTTGTTGATGAAGGCCGTTGTTGGATCGTTAGATGTACTGCCCGTCTCAGAAAATTGCCCATGATCATGCGGACCCCCTGATGATGTTTCACCGTGATATAACTAACATGTGTACTTCTCCCAAAACCCGTTACTCTTCAGGTGCTGCCATATTTTGTCAATCTCAAATCGATGCATATCGCTACGACACTGACATTTCGTGCACAGGCAATAGAAAATTGTATTCCCGTTAGCATTAGTCAGCGCATATTCCAGAAAACTCATGACTCCTTTACCATATCTTTTGTCCCATTTTGGAAGCGAAATCCAACTCTTATCCATATATATCCTGAAAATATAACAAAATATATATGTATAACGCTAACTGATTATTAATTAAATTTCATGCTATATATAAAATCTCAATTCATTTAGTATATATATATTAATTAATTAACAAATTGATAACAAATTAATTAACACATATATATATATATACACTTAATAATTACATAACAATATTATATATAT
>NC_020496.1:29818933-29829977 GCF_000184155.1 Fragaria vesca subsp. vesca | reverse complement strand
AAAAAAAAAAAAAATAGAACATGTTTCACCTTTAAAAAGAAATTAAAAATGTGCCACCCTATTGTTCATTCTATGAACATAAAGATTAAATATGATTACATACGTCGTCATTGTTGTTAATTAGGTCGGATGCATGTGTACTTGTTTTGTGTTTTTCTTCTTCTTTAACCTAGTGTGTTATGCGGAAGCAGTTAATGGGTCACTGAGATGGGTCCAATAATGTCGATTCTCGTCCCACTTTAGTCATCCGTGGTGTTAGGGGTGTGGTTTTAATACAAAAGACATCGACATTAGTGTGTGTGGTATTATTCTTTATAACCCAATGATGACTCTTTATATACTCGATGTGGGATTTCAAATTGCTCTACTATAAGCCACACTTTTTCAACAATCTCCACTTGGTGTAATTCGAGTCATCTTCAAATGTCTCACGATCCAAATCTCAATAGCTCAACCTCAATCACAGTAGCTCAACCTCACAAACATCCAACCAAATCTTTTAATCTCAATCCAAACGAGAGCTCCACCAAATTGCAACTCGATTGTATGAGACACCAAATCACAAGCATAAGTTGGGCTCTCATACCAATTGTTATGCAAAAGCGGTCAATGGGTCACATACACAGGTCCAATAATGCTGATACTCCTCCACTTTAGCCACTTGGAGTGTTATGTGTATGGGATTTTAACATAAAAGGTCTCGACATTAGTGTGTGTGTGGTATCATTCTTTATAACCTAAAGATAACTCTTCATGTACTCGATGTGGGATTCCAAACGGCTCTAATTTAAGCTCACATTTTTCTAACACATTGATCAGTTATCATACCAAACAGAGTTTAGAGGGGCAACCGATATTTGTCATATTCCCATTAGTCATTGGATCACATCTGAATGTGACAACAATGATCTTGAAGGCAAAAATTTGAACTTGACCCCATCGCCTCCTAGACAACTTATGGTTGCTAAGAATAAATATATCGTATACACCTTAAAGAAAATGCTTGAGATCGATCTCATTTGGATCTCAAATGACGTGGCAGTCTCCATTTCAGCGCAAGGCCTTGAAAAGTATTAAGAGCAAATGCACCATAAAGTAAAATGACAAAGGCAAAAGAAGAGGTTTAGCCTCCTAATTATGCACTATTGCCTTTGAATTTCACTTTTGTCTTAGGTACAGGAAGATCTAATAGATGTTCTCCTAAAATTTCACGACCATTGTGGTGGCCGTGAGTTTTCTTTAACGACTGACAACATCAAAGCAGTGATAGTGGTAAGTCTAGACATGCACACATATGCACAACATCAAGCGTATGTTTTCGATCTTTTTACTCGTCAGTGCAACTATGTACATTGTTTGCTTATGTCGTGCTTGAGTTATCAGAAAATTCGTGTAGAGAGAGTTGTTCTATACTGCCTATTTATAGTAGTTTTAGATCTTAAATGTTACCATTGATTATATCTGATTGTTTGAGGAGTAGTGTAGCCGAGACCCTGAAAAAGGAGAACCGGGACGGCGGTATCCCCTTCGTGGAGCTACATTTCCTATGAGTTTAATGGATATTAATTACTGAGGTTTAGTTTGATGTTTTTGTGTTGATCTTTTGACTTTGATTTGCTTTATGGGGTTTTAGGGTTTAGGGTTTGTGTCATGATGCCTGTGAAGCTCATCTTCATCAGTTTGAATACTTTCTTGAATGGCTAGCCCCTAGTGGAATATATTAACTAGCCGCCTCTCTTTCATTTTGATTTACTAGCCGCCTCTGCCAAGATTTTCATGACCTTTCTTGAAGTGCAGTCACATCTGAATATATTGATGAACAGGAAGCAAATCCCATAGTCGTCTATACGACTATACCACATCCACTATAACATCTTACCCTGCAAATGAAAGCCAAATGAGCAGCACTAGTAGAATTGATATCACTACTGCAATTCTGCAAATAGCCAAGAGGGAGAGAAAGCATGTCATATCAAATACTTGCAGAAAACGCCAATCGACATATAAGTAAAAAGTCATCACCATTTGACTGCTGAATTGACACTGTCTGATATAGTGATATACATATACAAGAGCTTCAATCATACTAGCAATTTCACAAATAACTAAGCCATTCCAATGCTCATTTCACAAATAACTCATTTGCTCATGGAACTACAATGCCCTTCCTTCCAAGTCCTGTTTACTTTCTTGCTCCTTGTGATTCTGCTACTGAAAATAGGGAAGAGAGGCCACCACAACAACTCCTCTGCTTCAAAGCTACCACCAGGGCCATGGAAGCTACCAGTTATTGGAAACATACACCAGCTTATTGGCGCTCTTCCCCATCGTGGACTCAGAGACTTGGCCAAGAAACATGGGCCTCTTATGCACCTGAACCTCGGAGAAGTTTCCACCGTAGTTGTTTCATCAGCAAAGTTTGCCAAAGAGGTGATGCAAACCCATGATATTATCTTTGCATCAAGGCCCCAGGTCCTTGCTTCAACAATCTTTACATATGATTCTACAGATATTCTATTTGCTCCATATGGTGATTACTGGAGAAGATTACGAAAAATTTGCACGCAGGAGCTCTTAAGTGCAAAGCGGGTACAATCTTACCGGCCTATTAGGGAAAAGGAGATACTGAATCTCATCGAGTGGATTGGTTCAAGAGCAGGATCACCTATTAATCTTACTCGGAAAGTTTTATCTCTCACATATAGCATCACTTCACAAGCAGCCTTTGGTAATCAGTCCAAGGATCAAGAAGAATTCATATATGCGATGAAGAAACTTATCAAGGCAGGAACAGGTTTCAATGTGGCTGATGTTTTTCCTTCTTTCAAGTTACTTCATATGATAAGTGGAGTGCAGCCTAAACTTGAGAGGCTGCAGAAACAAGCTGATAGAATATTGGAAAACATCATCAAAGAACATATACAAGCTACAGCAACAACAAAAACCGATGAGGCTCAAGTACAGGAAGATCTGGTAGATGTGCTCCTAAAATTTCACGTCAACCATTATTGTGGCCGGGAGCTTTCTTTAACTACTGACAACATCAAAGCAGTGATATTGGTAAGTATAGACACACACACATAGTGATATTGTTCTATAACTGAGTTTGTTTTGACAGGTTTCCTTTGTAAGAAATTCGAACTGGTTATTAGTTTGTTAATCAACTAAAAAATTAAACATTGATTTTCAGGATATTTTTAGTGCTGGGAGTGACTCATCAGCTTCAGCTGTAGATTGGACAATGTCAGAAATGATCAAACATCCGAGAATCATGAAAAAGGCACAAGATGAGGTGAGGGAAGTGTTCAACAGAACAAAGCAATTAAGCGAAACCAGCATTAGAGAGATGAAGTATTTAAAGTTGGTTATTCAAGAGGCACTGAGGTTACACCCTCCTGCTGTCCTGTTACTTCCCAGAGAATGTAGACAGAAGTGTGAGATTGATGGATATGAAATACCTGTCAAAACAAAGGTAATCGTGAACGCTTGGGCAATCGGAAGAGATCCCAATTCTTGGACTGAGCCGGAGACCTTTAATCCAGAGAGATTCCTTAATAGCTCTATCGACTACCAAGGAACAAACTTTGATTACATCCCATTTGGTGCAGGAAGGAGATTATGCCCTGGCATATTATTTGGTCTGGCAAATGTTGAGCTCCCACTAGCAATGTTGTTATATCATTTTGATTGGAAACTCCCCAATGGAATGAAGAATGAAGAGTTGGACATGACTGAGGAGTTTGCCGTTGTAGTCCACAGAAAACAAGATCTGCATTTGATTCCCACTCCATACCATCGTCCTCCTCCGACTGATGCAAATTCAAATATAGAAATATGAGTCAATGAAGTGTACGTTTTCTTTTTCCTTGTGAGTGCAACTTTACCTCGTTGTTTTTGTTGATCTCTTTCCTTGTAATACTTAAGCGATCTCGTACTCATACTTAAGTCATCACATGTTTGAGACTTATCCAAATGCCTAGTTGCAAAATTCCAACGAAATACTTTGCCTTGACAAGAGCTGCGATTCTTGAGTATCAGTATCATAATGAGAAAGACGGAAGATACACAAAGAGCAAAAGCTATCGTACCAATACAAAACCACTCTACATAACAACAGAGAGGGTGCCCATATGAGCGATAACAAAGCTGCAACCAGTTTAGACTTCGAATTTGCTTCATTTAACCAGGGCTATTTGGATCAACCTTCCTGCCTTAGCCCGAGTCAGTGTTCGATGGGCTAGCAGGATAATCCAGTGGCAACTGGATTTGGAGATTTTTATTGACCTGGATCACTCAGTCATGCCTGATGAGATACAAAGACCAAATCTGAAACCAACAACCCCCTCTTTAATGATAGGTATGCTATACCTGCTATAACGTATAGCAGACAATTCCCACTCAGTGAGGCAGTTTTAGCTTTTAGCTTATGAAAAGTGTTCTTTATAGATTTCTATAAGCAAAAAGTAAAGAGCATCTCTATTGCTTTTATGTATTAAAAATATGTAAATTTATTAATATTTGTCGAGTCCAAACTATGGGATCTTACATTTTTTGGATTTCATGTGTCGTTCTGTCATGTTTACCGTGTCAATATTAGTATCGGTGGCACATAGCTTGCAAGTATTCATGATTTGAAACCACTAACATTCAACCTCAAAGGCCAAAAGAATCCCAGAAATCCGGTTGAACTACGTACTCCAGTTGAGTTCATATGGTATCACCCTTGCAAATAACCCACAAGACACTGACCTTTGAAGGAGCCTTCAATGGTTAGTACTGGAATCATAATCTGACTCATGTGATGAAGCCGTGAGGAAATGCAGCCTATCACATACAAAGTGGATCATTCAGCAATACTTAACTCCAACAAAGTTTGATTCCGCTAATTAATAGAATCAAAAGATGAGCTAGGTCATGAATTGATGACTATATATGACTATTTCTGTAGAGGATGAACTTAATCGCCACTTTGGGAACACCCTGCAAGCTATCGAAGAAGACGTCTTCTCCTCTGTGTGCTCACGCACAGCTCTCTTCTCCTCTTCCTCTGTTGTGCTCGGCGCACCCAAAGCCAACCGGAAAACAAACTCCTTTTTCCCTCATAATCTCTCCAAGGTTTGTTTGATCTCTATTGATTTCTCCAAAATTGGATGATTTTTCTTTTTAATGGCTTCAATCGAATTCTTAAACTGTACATGTCGATTTCTTCTAGGTCAATGGAGGTTTCCCAGACGGATTGGACGCCCATGACCGGAATAGAACCACCCAAGAAAAAGCTGACCCGCCCAAAATGAATCCCTTCTCATTGACGGTGGAGAGCAATAAACATCTGTACTCGAAGTCATGATAAACCCTCATAAGTTCTTATCTCTTTTTCCTTATTCACTGTAAAATCTAGTTCTTGAATTGATTGTTATTATATTGATTAGTGTTGTGCATATTGGTGTAGTCATGTATATTTGCTTCACTAATGGAATTTTCATATTACATGTTTGCAATTGTTGATGATTTAGCACACCACGGTTTTGATTAAGAAGCACTGGGTTTGGTTATTTTTACTTGAGTGTTGTCAGCTCAATTACTAAATAGAGTTTGCAGGTGCAAGGCAAAAACTTTTGAACACATCCAAACCAATGAAACTACTACTTTGTGTAGAAAGTACCTAACCCAAAATTGTGTACATAACAGTTCCAGGGGTTTACTACATAAGGGATGTAAAGTAAACAATGTATAATGTTTTACAAGAAAAAGGCAAAACAATATGCTTGCAAGGGATTCAACATCTCTTTAGCATTGTATAGGATGAATGCATAATCAAACAAAAACGACAAAGGATGACATATAACTTTTGACGATTTTGCTCTGCTTACTACGCAGACTCATCAACTCCTGTGCTAGAATACTCTTCGTCATCTGTACTTGGGTCACTTGCAAACTCCCTGCAAATAAATAACAAGAAACAGAAAAAAAAAAAACCATCAGGATATATAGGATATACCGTACTGTTCGAGGGATAATACAATATAAGTATTGTATTGCATACAACAACTAAATGCTTACCCAGTTTGTGCGATTGGTATGCCATTTATATTCTTCAACTCATGACAATTTTTTTTATCATGTTGTTGGTCATGTTTTTTACATCCATGACAAAATCTACCTTTACCATTTGCCTTCTTTGCGGCTTTCAGTCTCCCCTTTTCTTTCCCTGCCTTCAATCTTTTCCCACATCCTTTGGCCCTTACTTGAACAGGTTCATTATAAATATGTTGAGAAGGAAGACCATTTTTGTTCAAATGGCACCACTGCAGAATTAACATCCTCACCATCAGCCATCTTGTGATTATGCTTGTCCAGAACATCCTTTAATGAATCTAAAAACAGAGCACTTGCTTCTTCGCTACCAATAATTTTATCAATTACATCCACAGCATATTGGCATAACCGGCTCCGTCTAGCAAGCAAATCTCTGTTATCTGTTATCTCCACACCGCATCATCAAGAACTGTCTCATCTTTTATTGATATTGTCCACCTCTTTAAGATGTATTGATCTGGCAATGTATCAACAAGTCATATAAATATAAGAAATGCCAAAATATGTCTACATGGTATCCCAGCCATCTCAAACTTTTTGCAGCTGCACGATACAAAATCTGAATCTTTGGCATAAGTAATCACACGACCCTTAGGGTTCTCCATTTTTTTTCTCAGTGCAGTATACACCATGTACGTATCATTCTCATGTGACAGCTCAAATCTGTAATTGCAACATTGCGACAACTGAGCATAGAATTCTTTAAAGCATTCATGTGTATAGACACGAGCCATTTGGTCTGCCATCTCAAATTGTGAGTCAAAATTTGGCTTCTCATTGATGTCAACATGGTCCTCTATTAATTCCATATGTCGTTGACGAGTAACAGCCCGACTAAACTGTATCATAAAATCTATCAATGTGTTTTCTTTAGAAATAAACCTCTTGTAAAAAACATGCCCACTTTCTGCTCGTTGACTACTTGACATCCCAGCTGAAAACATATGGTTTACATATGCAGGCACCCATGTTGACTGAATATCGTACATAATTTTTAACCATCCATTATCACTTAAACCACTATTCTCAACAATCGTTGTCCACCTGGCATCAAACTCATCTCTATTTTCGGAATTCCATATGCAATCTTGAAATTGATCATAATAATGAGAATATTTTCCTGGGTCTATTTTTTCAGAAAATTTATTTAGAATATGCCAGCTACAGTACCTGTGAAATGTCTGTGGGAGAACTTCAGAGATGGCTTTCGTCATTGCTGGATCTTGATCAGTAATAATCATCCTCGGAGCATCACCTGGCATTGCTTTCAAAAACTCTTTAAAGAACCATGTAAAAGAACCAGTTGTCTCGTTGCTTAAGAATGCACAAGCCAAAATTATCGTCTGCCCATGATTATTTACTCCCACCAAAGGTGCAAAGATCAATGAATACGCATTGGTGTTGTAAGTTGTGTCAAATATTACAACATCACCATAAAACTTGTAAGATCGTCTAGAAATTGCATCGGCCCAAAAGATATGTGTGATCATGTTTTCGTTGTCAGCCTCTATTTTGAAACTGAAAGAAGGATCTTTTTCTTTCTCGTGCAAGAAGTATTCATGCAACATATCCCCATCATGCCCTTTCACCTCTTTGCGACAATCCCTTCTATGGTTATAAATATCTTGTTGCAAGCACCCAATGTTTTCTAGTCCTCCTGAATTTACTCCAAGAAAGTCAAACTGCTTACATGGTGGCACATTGACTGCAGTTAATTGCTTTGATAATGATTTATGAACCGATGAAACGTCACGATGGATCTTTGTCAAATGCTTTCTTCGTGGGGTAGTTAAAGGATGGTTGTGACCCTCAACAAAAATAGTAACAACATATTTGCCGATCGGAGCACGTTTCAAAACTACTATTTTTGCCTTGCAATTTTGTCTTGTTTGATTCCGTTTTCTTTTCTTTCTTGTGACCTTTGAGGTTCCCTCCTTAGAGCACGCATACTCTTTTCTTACAATCACACCATCCTTCTTCTTGTTAGAATGACGTTTGACATCAAACCCTGATTCTTTTGCATAGCTTTTGTAAAACGTCTCAACATCTTCTAGTGTGTGAAATTATTGGTTCTTCATAGGAATCAGATCAGCCTTCACTTGAGGACAATAAATAGCAGTATCATCGAGATTTTGTTGCGACTTCATTAAATTATCAAAGCAACTGAACTGCAAACGAAAACAAACTCAGTCACAAAATTAAAAATGGATTATGAAGAGCACCACTGAACTACTTAGCATGCTTCTCTAATATCTAGTCCAAGGTAAATTGAATATCTAGCTAGGTAAACTAAAGACAAAAGAAGCTTTATGCTAATTATATCCTTGCAAATTGTTCCCACCAACACGTGCATCCAGGAAACGTTTTTATTTTTTTATTTTTATCAAATTGATCTTTACCAAGTCATATAATTGTACAGAATTATATGACCCCAAATAGATGTGCCAAGCAGCAAACTGCAGACCCATGCCAGCAATGGCTCTAAAACATAGACAATATTGAGCAGCAAAATTGACCGGAACATGAAACGTATAACTTGTTACATATAATTAACACAACACAGCCATGATTCCTATGAAAACTGTACAGAAAATAAGATTGATTGCTTGAAAATAGTACAAATAGAAAATAATGATATCTTTGAAACCTAGAAAAAATCGACATGTACAGTTCAAGAATTCGATTGAAGCCACTAAAAAGAAAAATCATCCAATTTTAGAGAAATCAATAGAGATCAAACAAACCTTGGAGAGATTATGAGGGAAAGAGGAGTTTGTTTTCCGGTTGGCTTTGGGTGCGCCAAGCACAGCAGAGGAAGAGGAGAAGAGAGCTGTGTGTGAGCACACAGAGGAGAAGACGTCTTCTTCGATAGTTCTTTTTTTTTTTCCGTTCTTTATTTGTTAACTCATGGGTTTAACCCTGGTTAGGAGAAGTGAGTTGTGACCCGTTAGATTTAAGTGAATTGATCCAAGGGTTGAGAGAGGAGTCCCACACTTTAATTTCAAAGAGGGATCCCTCTCTGGAAGGGAACTGATATATATATATATATAATATATACACTTGCTTACTTAATTAAGAGGCAATCTCAAGACATTACTGTTCTTAAATTAGAGACATGATGTGAAAAGAAGTTTACAATCATATGTAACTGTTAATAAGTTTGATGTCGGGGATCTGATTCGATCGGCATTGATGAGTATAACTTAGGGTTTGCTTGATCTGAATCGATGTAGCTGTGAAGGGGTTTTCTATGTGTTATTTTTTTCAACTTTCAATATTGGTATGGAGCATCAAAAATAAAACTTTCAACAATGGATGTCCTTAGTATTAGTATAAGACGATTCTATTTCACACTTCTCTCCGACCTCCTTGACACTGTAAATAGATAGCTGGATATCTCATCCATTCCAATTAAAGATGGTTGCAGTGGTTGCCTTGTTGCCTAGTTGGTTGGTAGCAAGTATGATTCAGCTAGCTAGCCGACCAATTAGTCCTTGCTTGTGACTCATCAGCACTTTCCTATTTTGTAACTCACTCATGAAGTTAACCAAACGAGGACCACCTCCCATGATCAAAATTTTGACGGTTCAGTTAATATTTACAGCTAGTGGTTTTGTTATTAGAAATCCCTTTGGTAAACTCCTAGCTGCAACAACATTATACTCATGCCACACTACAATTCCGATAGCATAAGCTTTGGCGCTTCGTAGCTGAAGATACAAAGATAGTTGGCAATCCTTCTATCCCACAAAATACCTGAAGTTACTGCTCTCTACCAAGAAGAACAAGCTCTGAAGTCACTAACTCCCGCATTGTCTCAGGTAAATCATGCATATGCATATCATGTGTTTTTCACAGAGGATAGCAGCTTTGCTTGCTATCCTGGTTCTGAGTCCTTAGTTGTCTTCGATTTCAAAGATCCTGTTAGCATATTCTAATAGGTCTGTGCTTGGTTTTCAAACTGTTATGTGACAACTGAGGTTTTTGTAAAAGCTTTGGCGCTCAAATCAGTCATGGGTTGAGATCTTGTGTTGTGCCAACCCGTGACCAAATGGTTTGCGATCCAAGGCTCCAGTAAGGCATAATGATGCCCAGACCAAAGGTAAAGATGGAATTGTCTGAGTCTAGACCAGTTCTCATTGGCTGAGTCGTGGTCCACTGTTGGACTGAGTAAGAGGTTGTATAACCTTATTACTCCATGTTTAAATCAAACCTGTTTTAGGAAAGGTATCATTGTGTCCTTAAGTTGGCTCGTGACAACTGTGTTGGATCTGCAGCAAATCACTTCTGTCCAAAACCCTTTCTGAAGCAAGTTGGCAGCTTTGCTTGCGTCATCCCTTTGATGCATGTCTGCCTATATATTGTTATAGCTTTGGCTATGCTCGTTGGTTGTTGAAATCTGCTATATTTCATTTTCATTAATTGAGTCTAGTCTCGTGCTTGCATTGTTCATGCTGCTCTAAGTCTTACTTGAGATTATAAATCTTAGAGCTTGAACTAAAAACTCTTTTCATAAACTCATATCATGTTGCATATCATGAGGGATGTGTAGTGCAACCAACCCAAGAAGTGTTCATGTTGAATCTGCTATTGGGTAGCTGAATTCACGAACAAGGCTTCTGAAATCGTGTCCAGTTGTGGCTACATAGAAACAAGAGAGGTGATAGACTAGTTTAGGACTAGATAGGATAGCATAGTGTTGTTGTATCCCTGGATCTGTTATTCTTGTAATAAGTCAGTTTTACATAGTAGAAAAGTTTGTCCCTGAAGAAAAAGGGGCACACAGTTTTTCTCCCTGCTTCAGAGTTTCTGTGAGTAAAAACATTTGTGTTGATTGTTTATTTACTGCTATTTACTTGTTGCAAATTCGTGTTTTGCACCTTGGGATAGCACAAGCCATTGCTATCCTCTGAAACAGAAGTCAACGAAAATTTGAAAAAGGCCTATT
>NC_020496.1:29813776-29818913 GCF_000184155.1 Fragaria vesca subsp. vesca | reverse complement strand
TCTAGGACCTTTAGTAGCAGTCTTCTTTTTGCTAAAGAAAGAGGATTCATGAAGATTGAAGTTGAAGGTGATTCGAAGTTAGTCATCGATTCAGTCAATATATGGAAGCATTGCACCACCTTGGAGGTTGCTAAAGATTGTTGAAGATATTAGAGCTTTAGCTTCTTTCTTCACTGTTATCTCTTTCAAGCATGTTTTTAGGGAGACCAATTTTGTGGCTAATGTCTTAGCAGATATTGGCCACCACAAAACTAAGGTCTCTTCCTTTTTGGAATGATCATATTACAAGGCATCAAATGCTCTTGTATTCGACATAGTAAATCTTGATTGCCTAGAGGCACCTCTATCTAATGCAATTCTTCTTTCATAAAAAAATAAAAAATAAAAACCAAACGAGTAAGAGTGAACAAATTGACACCTTCTGTTTACTAAGTAACACTCTTTTTATGAGTATGAATGGTCAGAGATGTAATTTGCAATATTTTTTTTAGATAAACAACTAGTATACTACAACGAGTTCACTGTGAGTCGAACTTAATTTAACAATGAAATTAAAAGTGGGAGTATTTTGGTTAAAATGTTTATAATGATATGGCATGGGTTCTTCACTTTTATTAGTCAATTTGTTAGATCACGTATGTAACCACCACATGTGCTCGAATTGGTAAGAGATTTAGTGTGAAACCCCCATAACTAATTTCAAAAACCCACCGACACTGATTGGAGTTTAAATCCCGATCTATTCTTTGTAGCCAGAGGGGAGGAAACGTTTTGACATGATCCCTCGATATAAAATAGTCTATGGACCCAGAAAGGGGAGAAAATGTTTTGATCATATGACCCCTCAGGACGGATTAGTTTCTAGTCCCAAAAAGCTTTTAAGAATATAATCGTTGAAATTAAAAAAAAATATCAATAACACGTGTTTCACGTCACACTATACACATGTTGTTAACATGTTTATCAACAATCACACACTAAAAGACATGTGAAATCTAAGATTATCAACCACATTAATATTGAGCTTTTCATTGTAATTTCTTTTCTTGTATCGAAGGAAAAAAAAAAAACACATATCAATATCAATTATTATATGTCACGAACATATGAGAATATTGTATCTTGTATTTTACGGTCCGATCCTTCATAATGATCATTTCCAACAATAATAATAATGTCAGTTGTCTTTAACTCAAAGACGAATTTAACACAATATACATTCATTATTAGTTACTCAAAAAAGCATATTCATACGATTTACTTAGTGGCTATTACTTCAAACATCGGGTATTTTTGACATAAAGTATTGTATTGCGGAGCAGATTTTACGTATCAAGGTACACTTGTATCAATAATGTAAAAGTCTTCAAATCGCTGTATGTGAAGATCCAATGAAAACTAGAAATTCTAAATTTATTCATTTCATTTTTATTTTTGATCCGATCAAATTAAGTATCTATAATAAGAATACCTCTTATGTTGAGAATACTTGAGACTATTTTTTGGGTTTTAATTTTGTTAACGATATTAAAATATAATAATATGATATAAATAATCAGATCAAAATATTACATATTAGTTGCTCGATTTACTCCATCTGCGTAGAAGAAATTTCAAAAGCATTGACATTATGTTATCAAAATATGCTTATTAGGAAATTATTCCCCGGTCCCGACTAATCAATCATGATCTATTCTACTCATCTATACTAAAGATTAGGAGGTTCTCCTAAGTTAAATTAATTAAATAGAACAAAACGTTTAGAAAAATAAAAGAAGAACCACGTGTCCAGCAGTGCCCACAGGTCCAGGGCTCAAACCAGGACAGGGCCCCTGTTTTAGCCTCATCCACTATACAGTTCAATGACATGCTGCCACATGTAAGCTCACCCATTAATAATAATAATAATAATATAGCATACCAAACGAAGCAAGGTCTGGTCTCCTCCTGCTCTCTCTACAATTATTTCATTTTCCACTGACCTGAGGAGCAGTCACTCACTCCCGTGCGGTGCTCTACCATCTCCTCCTTCTTCTTCTTCTTCAGCTCTGGTCAACTCTGTCAAAATGACCATCTCGTCCTTCTTCATCCGAGCTTCAAGAGCTATCCATGACCACCCTGTTGCTCCCAAGCTTCTACTGCTCGCCACTGTCAGGTTCCCACTTCTTTCTTGGCTACCATATTTTCTCTTTTGATCTGTTTGAGCTCTGAGAAGAATGTAGGACTAGATTATGATCGAGACAGAAATAAAACTTGAATGTCAAATATTGCTTTGTACGCTGTTTCTATGTAACCAAACTGACATATAATTCATATAAACTCCAAATCTCTTTCTTCCTTTAACTACCTGGCACTTGGCCTTTGATTGGAACTTGGTTGCTGAGAAATTGGAACAATAGTGAAAGTAGATTATAAATTTTGAATCTTGGAGTCTTAAGCGGGGCTTAATCAAAAAAAATTTCAACCCCAAGATTTGCAATTGTTAAGGTTATCTAATCAAGTTTGGTCGTGTCATGTGATCTTGCGCTGTAAGAGGAAATAGCTATTGACTATCCATTAACAGGATAATGATTTCGAAATAATAGTTAACGTGCGAGAGAGGTACATTAGTTTCTGTTTTCCCATAATTTAGGAGTTACCTCAAACTGATGTCTTTCTAACAGATTCTAGCTCTGTCGGTAGTCCGATTGTCAGAATTTTTATTTACAAGATTCGGAGTCCAAATCTCTGCCAGAAATGACACTATTTCTGCTTGTTGATTATATGCACCTTCGTTAGTCTTTTACTTCTTCTTCTTCTTTTTTCCGGTGGATTTAACACATATGCACCCTATGCTTTTTTTGGATTAGTGCAGTGGTGGAGGTGTTGTGGCGTATGCAGAATCACAGTCAGATGTGAGCTCTCCTCCTATTGATTCTAATCAGAATGAGGTTAAGAAAAAGAGAGTGGTGGTTCTTGGGACAGGATGGGCCGGTACTAGTTTCCTTAAGCATGTGGATGCTTCACATTATGATGTTCAGCTTGTTTCACCCAGAAACTATTTTGCATTTACCCCTTTGTTACCTAGCATCACTTGTGGAACGGTTGAGGCACGAAGCATTGTAGAACCAGTGCGTAATATGATAAAGAAGGTAATTGACACATTCGAAAACTTCTAGATTTCTTTATGGACAGTGGAGATGCTGCTTTAATGCCATTATATCCATTGTTACATTCACATTTTGATTGCTCTGAGGTTTTCCTTCAAGAAATAAAAAATATCTGCTTATTACTTTCATGTCATGGCAGAGAAATGGAGAGATCAAATATTATGAAGCAGAATGTGTCAAGATTGATGCTGCAAATAAGAATGTTCACCTCCGGGCTAATACTGATAACCCTTTGATCGGAACTCCTGAATTTTCCCTGGAGTATGACTACTTGGTTGTAGCTATGGGAGCACAAGTAAACACATTTGACACCCCTGGGGTAAAGGAGAACTGTCACTTTCTGAAGGTACTGCAATTCATTTTTAATCTAGTTGAGTTGTTCAGCATTTAAATTTCTCAATTGGGATCTTATGTCCTGAAGCTTGTCAAACAAACCAAGTTGGTCTTTTATGAGGTTCTGATCTCACATTACTTGAAAGACCCATCTTTGGCCCTACTTATGCAGGAAGTAGAAGATGCTCAGAAGATTCGTAGAAGTGTTATAGATTGCTTTGAAACTGCTGTACTTCCAGGTCTAAGTGAAGAGGAGCAGAGGAGGAATCTTCATTTTGTAATTGTTGGAGGCGGTCCTACTGGTGTTGAATTTGCTGCAGAGTTGCATGATTATTTCCAAGAAGATTTAGTCAAGTTATATCCTATGGTCAAGGATCTTGTGAAAATAACATTAATCCAATCAGGAGATCATATCTTGAACATGTAAGAAGCATGCGGTTATACTTTTATTTATTTTTATTTTGTTGGAGAAGTTTTGATGGCAAGAGTTAGAATATGGAATATAATTCCACACTTTACTGCTGTGCAGCTTCAGCAATTTGGTTTGTGGATAGTTTAGCTTGAGATGTACATATATCTCTTTATCTCGGAAGTTCACGTATCTTATAGCAGTTTGGAACTTTTCTAGTTCAAAGCAGAGACCTTGTTCACATGACAGACTCTTCAAATATTTTTCTTATTGTAGGTTTGATGAAAGAATTAGTAATTTTGCTGAGACCAAGTTCCAAAGAGATGGCATTGATGTTCAAACAGGATGCCGGGTTGTCAGTGTTTCAGATAAGGAAATCAAAGTGAAGGTGAAATCAAAGGGAGAGGTCTGCTCTGTTCCACATGGAATGGTGGTCTGGTCTACTGGTGTTGGGACTCGTCCAGTTGTGAGAGACTTTATGGAACAAGTTGGACAGGTTTGTTCTCCAATTTTTATGCACATACGTAGACTGAGATCACTGTATTTACAATCCAATCAATTGGTCTTGACACATACCAAATATCTTACTTTCACCATATATGTGGACTGATTGAATTATACATTCTTAAATCAATGAGAATTGTCACCTCAGTTGGCATGTCAATTATAGTTTTTGTTCTGCTCCGTTTTCAGGCTAATAGACGTGTGCTAGTAACTGATGAATGGTTACGTGTAAAGGGATGTGATGATGTTTATGCGATTGGTGATTGCGCTACAATCAATCAACGTAAAATCATGGTACAAAAAGAGCCTTTACCTGTCAGAAAGTATATAGGATATTTGACTTTAATATTGAGCAAAGCTGGTCTTTTGAACTGTTTTGTTTGTTTCTTAATGGGGCATGGTCGGAAACCAGGGTCGACCAATTTAAAGTATACAATTTATTGTAACTCTTTTAATGGATTATTATCTTGTCATATGTAGGAGGACATCGTGGCCATATTTGCAGCTGCAGACAAAGACAAATCTGGTACCTTGACAGTTGCTGAATTTCGAGATGTAGTTGACGACATAATCATTAGGTATCCCCAAGTGGAACATTATTTACAGAGCAAGCATATGCAGGATGTGACTGATCTATTGAAAGATTCCAAGGGTAATGATAGGAAAGAAGTGAATATTGAAGAATTTAAATTAGCCCTCTCTCTAGTGGATTCACAGAGAAAGAGTCTGCCCGCAACCGCAC
>NC_020496.1:29806255-29813079 GCF_000184155.1 Fragaria vesca subsp. vesca | reverse complement strand
AAGTTACTTCTATGTCATTATCTATCTCTCTTCTCTTCCCTCATTGCTAATATGCGGTAACTTGTGAATGACTAGGTACAAGCATTTCGGTCAATTTGCTCCATTGGGAGGTGAGGAAGCAGCAGCAGAGCTGCCCGGGGACTGGGTTTCCATGGGCCACAGCACTCAATGGCTCTGGTATTCTGTATATGCAAGGTGATCTTCATTTACTTATTTGCTCCTAGAATTAAGTTTTCTATTTACTACTGAATCTGATTGATGTTTTTCCTGTTCATTTCTCAGCAAGCAAGTTAGCTGGCGTACTAGGGTCCTAGTGGTATCTGATTGGACCAGAAGATTTATTTTCGGGAGAGATTCAAGCCGTATTTGAGGATGACATATAATTCCGGCCTAATCTGTCATCAGTGTTTGCACATGCATTGTACATGCCTTCGTGTATCGTGTTTGAGAGAGATTTCTCTTGGTTGCAGAGCAAAATGATTCTTGGGAGATTCTTTAATTTTCTCCTTTTGGACGTTCATTCATATTTGGACAAACACAAAGATTGAGAATTTCATACATTATATTATACAAAAGTATATTGCGTCGGGCTGCGGCACTGTTCAGTGTTCACGTGTACAGTGTTTTTACTGTTCACATCTACAGTGTTGGGCTTTAGTGTTGGACTTGGGTGGATGGACTGTACTCTGCCCCTGCAGAAATTTCGTAATTTTCAGAGAGGTCTAGATTCTTCTTCCTCTCTCTTGGCTCTCGCCCAATATTTCCTCCTCTCCGTTAACAAGTTGATAGCTGAATCTTATCATCTCCCTCCTGAAGCTTCTAGACCAATCCAGACCTCCTTTTTCTCCTCTCTTTTATCCTTTTGGTCTCTTTCTCTCTCTTAGAAACCATTGACGTTTCATTTCCTCTCTTTCGTTTTGCTTTCTATTTGCTAGATGGAAGTTTTATCAAGCTCGGAATCTGAAATTGGTACTATCCCGTTTTGTTTTCGAGTTAGAATGATTATTATCATTCCTCTTTCTCTTACTCCCTTAATCTCATTCTTCTTCTGCATTTGCTTCTGGGTTTGTTCTCAGATTGAGAGAGAATAGGAACGACATGAAGAAATAACTGGATCCTGGAAATCAAACGTCAACCCCAAGACAAGATAAATGCGATTCTGGGTTATTGTTTCTGCTTTGATGTTCACCCAATTTCGGGATATATTCATCAATCGAAACGGGGTTTCGGCAAAAAGTGCATGTCTCTTTGATGAAGTCTGATCCTTTCTATTGCTTGCATTCTGGATTTGTAAAGTAAGATGTTTGTTCAATTTCAATTTATCGAATTCTATTGCAGCTTTTCTACTGAAAAGGTTTAATTTATATACCATGGTGAAATTGAGGAATATAAATGTTCTACTTTGGATTCCATGGAATTTATGATATTTTATTTGTTTATTATTTGATTCTTAGGCTGTTGTTCATGTTCATGGAAAATGTTTTTAATTTTTTTTTTTTTTTTAGCAGTGTGAATTGGATGGTGGTGCATAGAGCTATTATGGATCTCAAAGATGATGGTATGCTTTCAGGTTTGAGAAAAAGGTGGGTAGATAGTATTGTGAATTGCTTCCTACATGTATTTAAAGTGGTAACTCGGGGTCTTATTTGCCTTGCAGCACAACGAGTTGTTGTTGATTATGTTAATGCATTTGTTTAGATATACTCTTTAAATGAAGATGAAACTCATGCTATTTTATAGTCACATGTTTACAGATCCCTGAAGCTTTTCTCTATCATACATAGAGGGTTCCTCATCTCCAACACCTTCAGTGGGTTCTCTAAAGTCTAAATGCATCTGTGAGTGTCTATTCTGATTCTTTTCTTTTTGAAAGTATGCTTTCTGTCATTTGGTTGCTAATTAATTAGATATGCGATTTGAAAATAATGATCTGTGTGTGAATGTGCGAGTATGTTGATCGTATGACCAAATTGCTTTATTGTTCTTAGTAGGTGATGTCGATGAAGAAGTTAGGGAAAAATGACAAGGAGAAGAAGAAGAAGAAGAAGAAGAGGTGACTTCTTTGAGGAATTTGTGTTATAAATGTGTTTTATGTAGATACTAGATGTTATGTTATTTATATCACCACAGTTTGAGTGGGCTAACTGAGTATCTGAGCTGATTATGAGTCTTAATCTCATTTCTGCTATTTAAATCTATTAATTAATTACAGGTAAAAACAATCGGCTAATCTGAGAAAATATGGGGTGCAGGTCTAGCTACTGCACTCAAATTATATGAGAAAGGACATCGCACTTTAGATGATTTGAAGTATGATTATTCATTGACACATTTACAGAAGTTGGGGTTATACTACGGCATCAGGTCATCCTATAATTTTTTGTCCATTACTCCATTTATTTCTAAAAAGTATTTTTCAGATTTCTTCTGTAATCTGAATTTTCTCACAAGAAATTGGTGCCTCTTTTTCTGAACTCTATAGGCTCAAGAGATGGATCTTCTTCTACAGAAAGATGCAGAGGATGTTTTGCTTGGGATGAGAAGATAAAGGTTTCAATAAATGACCTGTAGATGGGAATGATTAGGTTTTATTTTATCCCCTACCTAAGTTTCTAATGTCCCTTTTAGTATTAAACCTAACCTTCTGCTTTGCTCTCTGTAAACATGGAACTTGCAGGCCAGGAAGTAGCTTCTCTTTTTTTATATCGTAGTCTGTTTAGAACTTTCAAGGGTGAAGTCAGCTTTGTTGCATTGAGTTCTTTAGCTTTCAGCTTTTCTTTACTGAGTTGTATGTGATTTACATTAACAAAACTTAGGATGACAACTTCAGCAGATCAAAAAACCCGATTGTTAATTTTTCTGAACTCTTGAAGCGCACGTATAGTCATCTATGGTCTTATGCTTATGTGTTTTGTCTATATGTTTTCCTTCAGGTACAGGCTGTTGTTGCTTGGACCAGCCAAATTGGTGGGAAAAGAGTGCTTAGAAGTGCTCTACATCACACTTTTTGTTTAGATAGAAGTGGAAGAACCACATTTAGTCCAGCAGTGTGGAACGTAGATTTTTTGAACACTAGACTATTTTGAGGTCTTCCATTATGTTGTGTAACAATGAAATGATTACTGTATACTGAAATGGCCTGAAAGCTTATTTTGATAGCTGCACAAACTATTTTGATGTTCATATTTTTAGAACCAGGCCTTATATCATTTTCTTAAGAATAAAGCTGTCTTATATCAAAATTGAAGTCATCAGCATTATAACACTAGCTTAGTAGTTTAATTCCCATATGTGCTATACAACCCGCTGCAACGCGCGGGCAACTTTCTGGTGCCCATCTATGAAACGAAGTCATAGATAAATAAAATCACAACTTTTCAACAGCTTCTGGACAAAGACAGATTTAATTCATGCATGGTAATATTTTTTCACCATATTGGAAAAGATCACTGTAATTCCTACTTTGCCGGTTTGACTTCGGACCCTGAAGAATAGAGTATCTCCGGTTACGTCTTACGTGACAGCTACTCATGGTTCGGTCCCTGGTACTAGTTAATGCACCCTAACCACTCCTTCACGTACCAGCAAAACTAGAAACTGTCCTCTTCAGATATAAACTACAACTTTATATCCATAAGCATATAAAATGCCCTGTGATTAAGTTCGTTACTTTCCTCTTCTTTTGAAGATAGAACTGAAAAGTGAAACAGAAGTTTCATAATGTGGGGAGCTTCATTCTATGAGAGAGCCTCTAGGCTCTTTCGGCAATACCCCTCCCTATCAAAGCTTCTTGTTGTTGCTACAGTCGGGTGCTCTTTCAACTCTCCTCAATCTGTATCACAGAAGTTTTCGTTTGCATTTTGAGTACAAGCTTTAAGGGTTTATATGCTTTGATCTTCTCGTCCAATCTTCGTTGTTATTGGTGTTTGGGATATGTGTTTCTGTGTAGATTGTAACTATGAGACATAAATGGTAGATTGATTTAGTATGCGCAGTGAAACATGGCTATGCAATGTTAAGTAGTACACTAGTACCTCTTAAGAACTTTGATAAATAGATTAGATCGAACCAGACGATCATTGTATGTATTAGCTAGGGTGAATGGGAGATAAATGAAATAATTTTGAAAAAACTTCTTACACATGTTATTTTCACTTTTCCTTGGATTTTTGACAGAACTATCGATGAAAAAACAATCTCTTTTTCATGGAACATGTTTCGCATAACTACGGATGAAACTCTACATATCTGTAGCTCCATTTCTTATCAGCTGACTTGCACAGTTGCACTTGTATATTATGCAGTGGGGGAAGTCTGGCGGCATTTCATGAAGGCAGACCATTCCATGGTCGTACTGCGTATGCTGAAGCAGCTCAGTCTGAAGGCAAACTGAAGAAAAAGAAGGTGGTGGTACTTGGAACTGGTTGGGCTGGCATCAGTTTCTTGAAGAATTTGAAGAGTTCCTCATATGATGTTGAAGTGGTGTCCCCTCATAATTATTTTTTGTTCACCCCTCTGCTGACGAGTATTACTTGTGGCACAGTCGAACCACGCAGCATTGTCGAACCAATTCGCTCTATTACTAAGAAGGTATCACCTGCATACATATAAATAAAAATATATGATGCAATATTGGTCAATAACCAATATAGACTTCGATTACTTACTTTTGCTTTCTCTATTCGCAAAATGGTTTACTTATGAAATATGCACCTAATAAAGTATACCATTTTGCAAACAGAGAACAAAATTAGACAAGGTCACCTTTTCCTGCAGTATCAGTACTGGAAGTAAAATCTTATTTTAGCACGTTTCGCATCCAAGGTCCTGCAGCACAGTTTGAATACATGCCCTGCTTATCTGTACAAATAATCTTCAGGAGTTGTATAATGTTGAAACATGTTTCCATAATTTGTCTAATTCTGTAGTTTTGTTTCTAAGAATGTATAGGGATAAACTTTTATGTAGTTTGATTGACTGGAGACACTGATATGAATTAGATGACAACTCTTTCCTTGATCTGAAATGACAAGCAGAAAGGCTTAAATATTCAGTTCAGGGAAGCAGCATGTTACAAAATAGATCCACAGAATAAGCAATTTACTGTCGGACAACCCAAGACAACAATTCATGTGGGAATAATGAATTTAGTGTAGATTATGACTACCTGATCATAGCCATGGGAGTGAAAGCTAACACATTTAACACCCCTGGTGTTGAAGAGCACCCTCATTTCTTGAAGGTACTTGATTCATATTTCTTTTACTATAGCACTTTACTTGATTTTATGATGACTCCACAAACTATAGCACTTAACTTCATTGATATCTCAAGGAGAATAACAATGAGCTTCTTGGGTTTTAATTGGCAGGGAGTAGAAGATGCTCTGAAGATTCGTCAGTCTGTGATTGACTGCTTTGAAAGGGCGAGTCTTCCATGCATAACTGAAGAAGAAAGGAAGACAATTTTGCACTTCATAGTTGTTGGTGGCGGTCCAGCAGGTGTGGAGTTTGCTGCAGAGCTTCATGACTTTGTAACTGCGGATTTAGCCAAGTTGTACCCTTCCGTTAAAGATGATGTATCCATCACTTTACTCGAAGCAGGTGATCATATTTTGAACATGTGAGTAAGGCATATACATTTCTGTAATTTTTGGTATTTTAATGAAGGTATTAGTCAAGTTAACTATTATGTGTTTGGTTTGGTCTTACAGGTTTGACACAAGGATTACAAAATTTGCTGAAGAGAAGTTCTCCAGAGATAAAGTAAAAACAGGTTCGCAGGTTGTAAAAGTAACTGCTAAGGAAATCTCCACTAAAGAAAGAGCAACTGGGCAGGTTTCATCTACACTGTATGGGATGTGTCTCTGGGCAACTGGCATTGGGGCACGCCCAGAGATTATTGAATTTATGAAGAAGATTGGTCAGGTTTGTTGCTAATTTGTGCTTTATTGATGCATGACTATATTTGGATTTGATAATGAAACAAATCACTGTTCCATTTGTTTGAGCATAGGCAAACAGACGTGTTTTGGCTACTGATGAATGCCTGAGGGTAGAAGGATGTGATGGTGTATTTGCTCTAGGTGATTGTGCAACAATAAACCAACGCAGGATCATGGTATCTACCTACTGGGAGTGTATTTTATGAAATTATTGAATCATCACACGTCAGTTATAGAGTACATTATCATCTTTAACTTCAATTGTTGAAAATGTGTGTCAGGAAGATATTTCACATATAATTAGTAAGGCAGACACAAGCAATTCTGGTACGTTAAGTCTTAAGGAGTTTCATGGAGTTATAGATGATGTTATGGAGAGGTATCCTCAGTTGGAGCTTCATTTGAAGAGTAAACAGATGTCAAGCATTCACGATTTACTGAAAAATAGTTCAGGAAAGTATTCTGGTACTGAAGTAGATATTGAGACCTTTAAATCAGCTCTTTCTCAAGCAGATTCTCAGATGAAAAACCTTCCTGCAACAGCCCAGGTGAACTACTATTTGTATATTCAACTCATACATCACGTATCCTATATATATCTTTAATTTGTTGATTTCCAAAATTTGAATATCACAGGTAGCTGCTCAACAAGGTGCCTACCTTGCAAACTGCTTCAACCGTATGGAGGAGTGTGAGAAGTATCCTGAAGGTCCCCTAAGGTTTAGGGGTGAGGGACGCCACCGTTTTCATCCCTTCAGGTACCCTTCTAGTGATGTATCTTTTCCAGCACGGTAAAAATAGACATCAGTCCATGATACTAGATATAAATGTCTGTACAGCTCTATAATTTTTTTTCAGTGAACATGGTATGCTGTAGTTT
>NC_020496.1:29803820-29806235 GCF_000184155.1 Fragaria vesca subsp. vesca | reverse complement strand
AGTCTGTTTATAACTGTCATGCTCGGTCGGGTCACTTTCAACACTTCGTCGGTGAAACTGAGGAGCTCGGGAACAGAGTCCTCTGCTTTTGCAAAGGCTTTGGCGACAGTGAGATAGCAGTTTGAGTTCAAGGGTTGTGTTTTGGAAGCAACTGCGAGTTTGAAGATTTGTGTTACGAGGTGAAGATGGTTTCTTTGGGCGGCGGAGATCAGAACAAGGTTGAAGGATGTTGGGTTTAGGGAGATGTGTTGGTTGTGTAGGGATTGAAGTAATGTGGGGGCGTTTTCGATGGAGGATAGGATTTGAGTGAGTAGTGTTTGTTGTTGTGATTGGGAAGAGGGGTGAGTGTTGTTGTTGGTGGATGTTGTTGCGGTGGTGAAGGATGGGAAGGTGTTCGGGTTTGGGAGTGGTGGAGATTTATGGATCCGAATGAGAAACGGATCGGGAGAGAGAGTGGGAATGAGTAGCTCTGCTGCTTTGTGGGATCGGAAAAGCCTCGAGGAAGAGGAGAGCATTGTCTCTGGGTTCAGGGAGGAGTGGCATTTGGGGTTTTAGGACTCTTTAACAGAGAAGTTTTCGAGGCTGGACCGCGCGAAGGACTGGCCTACTGACTCCTTTCAACACACTGGCGGTGCGGGTTAAGGCCCAAATCGTTATCGATTAGGTTACAGATTATACCGTATCATTTTTTTTCGAGTCAAAAGATAGATAGTTTCCATTATCCGTCAGAAAACTAGTAAATTAGTTGATGTTTGTCTTGTAAATTTATTGGTAACAAACCTTACAAAAAAATGACCACAAATCGAACATACTACAAAAAGGACCACAAATCGAACATACTACAAATGAGTTTTAACTATCACAATCTAATTCTCTTATAACGGTTATACTAGTCACTTAAGATCTTAATTAATATACAACTACATATAACCAGGAATGAAATTGAAGTAGTCTTCCATCAAATGTCTTGGTTAAGAGTTATTCAGAAATTGATTTTTAATAATGAGATAGTACTCACTACTCACATCATTTACAGTTCCTATATTTATATATGTACGTGTATGCATACTATGGTCGATACGGTGCTTCTCAATTTCTCATGATGACAAAACTGTTCTCGTGGAATGCGCAGTGCGCTACCATCTTTTCTGGAAAGTGACAACATATGAGTGACTTGTTCTCTCTACCTTCGTATAGATTCTAATGTCATTCTAACAGATGAAAATTAAACTGTAAACCAATGATTATCAAATCAACATCGTTTGGTGCTAGTAACATTAATTTTCTATTTAACGACATACTAATAGATTTAGAACAAATAAAACTTTTTCTCAAATGAAGGCTAATATCATTCAAAAAAGTGACATGAAATTTTTATTTTGTGCATAGTAATTGATAAGCATTTGTTGTATGCTTTCAGTTGCTATATATGTGATGAAATTACCACGAGAACATTTAACAACTCCCACCACGTGTTTTGGAAAAAGCATAAAGAAAGACTTGGTATCTTTGCTTTGTTTTTACTCGCATAAAGAAAACTATACCTTGTTTCCACGGGTTTGTCACTGAAACATTTAGGTACCTAATATGTATGATAAAAGATATGTTTGTATGGTATATTAGAATTTTTCATAAATCATTACTATATCATGCATGGCTGCATGCATTCTATTATAATTTGTTTACTTCTCGCATATATGTTTTACTGATTCTCTCTTTCACTCTACTATAGATATTTCGTTGGACTTACTACGGCGTTTTCCAAACTTGGCCATTGCTGAAGATCACTCTGGTGAATCCCTTTTAAATGAATTGGTTAGTACGCGTGCTGGATTATTAGCAAGCTCGGAATGCGGAAACGACTGATTTATAGATGTTAGTAGTGCTGCTTTTGATCTCTAGCTCCTCTCTTCCTATGAATCGAAACCAATAGTCTATCTGTTACTTTTCGGTATCCAAATTAAGAGAAAATAGTGCTGCATATATGAATCATTTAGAGTATGGGCGCCAATGTAAAAGTACGTAGCAGGGAATCAATCCAGCTGTTTAAGGGTTTAACATTCTATTCTTTACAAATCACACGTATATATTACACTTTATTATTTTTCTTAAAGCTCGTATTCGATTCTTGTCACCTAGATAATTATTCTAAGTTAAATATATTGATGGGATTTTGGTTAATTTAATGATAGGTATGCCTACACCGACACCTACACCCATTACTCGTGAAGTTACTATAGATGTTCAAAACGAAGAGAAAGATACAGGCAATCGGAAGCATCACATTGGTAGAGGTATGTCACTCACATGCATGCTATGTAGAAGCTTGCATGTACATGAGATTAACATATACATCTATATAGAGTACTCATATAGATGTTCAACTAGTTATATTCAACTAGTTACATTTTCTCT
>NC_020496.1:29786161-29803800 GCF_000184155.1 Fragaria vesca subsp. vesca | reverse complement strand
TTTTTTTTTTCGTCGGCTAAAGTCTTTCTTCTGGTAGTGCATTCTACCCAATCGAAATGAGTATTATCATTCGATCAATAATGAAATTTTGAAGATAGAAAATTATTTTAAAAAGATGGAACTATGAGCCTACGAAAAAAATTAACGAGCTAAACTGAAATCGTTTGGAAATTATTTGACTATCTTAATAAATTTATGGTGCACGAAAGAATATTTTGAATCATAACGTGAAATCATCGATTTAAGGGTCCAATTTAAGGGTCCGAACTAAATGCGACGAGTTTATGGAATTATTTCGATCACCGATGTTGATTTTCGACAACGACAATGAGTTAGCACGGCTATTTGATCTCAGCGTGAGCTTGTGAATCATTAGGTTTCACCGCGATTGTAGCATGACCATTAAAACGATTGTAGTGTGCATGGTGCGGTGGTCGTTGACTTGATTCCTTTACTTTGGTGACTTAGTACGTTGTTGGGTGGTGTAGTAATTTCGTCTTATGTGTTTAATAAATGTTATTTGATGCCCTTAACATCTGATATAGTGATATTGGTTTTTCATTTGATGCATACTAATAAAATTTATGGCAAAACCATCAGATGTAGTCGAGTTGGTAAAAATCAAGGTGTGAAACCTTATCAAGTTATCATAGATTAAACCTTTTTTTCTTTTGAAGTAATATATATATATATATATACACACACACACTATAAAGATATTGTAATGAGAAATTTTAAATACACATCCCTAATATCTTAATACACACCCTTTACTTAATACACCACCTATCAAGTTTTTCATTTCAGTATTATACTTAATACACATCTCAAACTGCCTAAAATGCCCTTAATTTATGAAATATTCTGTTATTTAATATAATTAATATATATTTACTATTTAGTGCCTCTTTTTACATATTATTTCGTCTTATTTTTGCTAGAAATTTTTGGTTATCATTGTTCAATTTATAATCAAATGATTGTTATATCCCAATTCCAAATCACCAATACAAGTTTTCAAAATTCACAAGCTAGTAGAACTGTAGAAGTACAGTAGCTATTAAACAAAGATAGCTAGTTATTTGATAAAACATGTCATGATAAAGATGCAGTACTTGACAACATGATCAAAATCAAACTAAAGCTGATACAGATAAAAAAAATTATAAAAAAATACAAAAAAGAAGAAGAAAAAAAAAGAACAACCCAAATGAATTGTGGAGAAAAGTTGGGGTTAGGAGAGAAGGCGTGCTTTCGACAATTTTAGGATAGAAGATGTTGAAAAGAATATTCTAGCGTGATTTTTTTTTTTAATTTAATAGATGTTTGTTTTGGTCATTTAGCTTACTTATAAAATACTCAATAAAAACATAAAATAATATATGTGTGTATTAAGAGATTAGGGGTGTGTATTTAAAATTTACTCTATTGTAATAAATATATATATATATACTGTGGAAAGAAATATATATATATATATATATTTATATATACCTATACTGTCGAAACTCACTATATATATATACACACACACTAATATCGCTATATAAAACTGTGGAAAAGAAAATTAGATAAAAATTAATTTAACAGCTCCCACCACGTTTTTCCGAAAAAGCATAAAGAAAGACTCATAGAGTCATAGTTAATTTCACCCATCCTTTGCTTTGTTTTCACTCACATAAAGGAATCGAGCTATATATACCTTGCTTTGTTTTCACTAACAAAGTTGTCTGTAATTTGGTTGATCGATCTGTTATTTATACATAAACAAACACGACCTTTGGCCACGTACTGTAATATATTGGTACTTCACACAGTTGGACTCTGAAGCTGCAGTTGTTGAAACATCGATCTCCCGTTCCAGTCGATTAGTCTGTGAGTATATTTGGTCTCATTTTCTTCTTGCTTATTGTTTTGAAGCATTAATTTGCTCCCTTTGTACGTAATTATGCACGCACGTACCTAGGTAATAATTGACAGTTCAACTCGGATAATCTGTGAGGTAGAAGACCTCTACCCTGCAGCTTTGAGTTTCAAAAAGTTGGATTGGAAGGAGAACCAGCTTCCTCGTTTCTTACATTGCATGCATCGTAATAGTTTGTTTACTGAACATGCACACAGCAGTAGTGGAATTTTACAAACTGATCTACTAGGCTAGTAGTCCTAGCTGCAGATTTTCAAGATTCAATTCCCAGTCCAATATCTGTGAGCTATATACCTCAGTTAGCAAGCTAGTATTATGATTATCGCTTGTTCTTCATGTATGATTAATTATATTTGATAATTAGCTATACGGACATATAAACTCACCTTGAGAATTTGACAGATTATGGCTATGGCGGCTACAGTTGTCCCCAGTGCAAATGCAACTCTTGAGGTTCTGAACCTAGCTATACTAATACAACTATATATGAAGACTTGAGTCTACTGGTCGAAACTTACTTAATTGCTGAGGGTCTTTGGGACGTTGTCGATGCCACGGCTAAAACTCCCAATAATGGTGAAACTGAATATAGGGAGTAAAGGATGAAGAACGCCAAGGCTCTTCACGCAATCCAAATCTCTTGCAGGACTGATGTAATCGGTTTTATCGGTGACATTAGGATGGCCAAAGATGCGTGGGAGACTTTGGCGAAACGGTTGAAGCCGAAACACAGAGGTCAGTACATTTAGTTAATTATCTTGCAAAAATAAAGAATGAAAGGAAAGGATGCACGTACTCAAATCTATTCCTTTAATCCATCTGTGAGTATATACTTGGTCTCCTTTTATCATCGCTTTATATATTTGACATATATGTGCATAATATATAGATATCAAGGGCATGGCAGCCACACTAGTCCCTAGTGTAATGATTGATCTTAAGGCACTTAACAAAGACAACTATGAGCTATGAGCACTGGAGCTTTTGGGTGAAAACATACTTGCTGGCTGAAAATTTGTGGGAAGTTGTCGAAGGCACAAGGGAACCTCCAAAACTAGAAGACGGGGAAGCTATCTTCACGGCTTGGCGGAAAAATAATGCCAGGGCGTTGCATGTCATCATCTTATTTTGCGGGGATGATGCTGAGTCTTGTGTTAGGGACAGTGAGATGGCGAGAGATGGCTGGAGTGCTTTGGCAAAAAAGTTCAATCCCCCTGAAGTTTTAGAAACTCTAGGTACGTACGTACTACACACATAGATCTCCGATTGATCAATATGATACTTAATTTGCCACATAATTAGAATTGAGGCAATGCATCTGAGCCCTCACCCTATCACTCCGCAGCCCTTGAAAGAATACTCATGCCATTTCATTTACAGAAGTGAACTCTGAAGTTGACTCGAATGACGACACCAGCTCAAATGATGGTAATGCTGACTTGAGTACAGCAGCGGTTGAACTTGAAGGTATTATGCTCGCTCTTCACTATGATGTATTGAAATATTACTGGTGTTATTTAATTTCCACGCATACCTACTCACATTGATAATCATTAACACATAGCATGCACGACTGCAGGATCCGATGATTTCCACGATATGTTGCTACGCCGGCAATGGGAGGCTGTAAGGGAGTTTATTAAACAACATTCAGAGGCAGTAAGAGCAAAACTCTCCTGGGGAATTACACCTCTTCAAATCGCAGCCTTGTTAGAGATGGTAGATGGAGTAAAAGAGTTGCTGCCTTTGATGAAAAAGAAAGATTTGGATATACTAAATAAATATGGAGAGACTGCTCTCTCTGTGGCTATACAAAATTCAAATACAGATGAGGCGATCGAAATGGTCAAGTGCATAGTTGAGAAGAACAAGAAACTACTCATTCGTGTTGTCCATCCTTCCGCCAATACTATTCCAGTCCTGTATGCTCTCAGTCTGGACAAACCAAAAATGGCTGATTATCTTTATTCTGTTACTCCACTCGAAAAGCTGAAGAGTAGGGATGCCGCTGAGCTTGTTTCCACGGGTTTGCGATTGAAACATTTAGGTACGTCGTGAGTAAGATCAGTTGCTTCTATTTGACAAACTAATCCTTACTATTATAGCATGCATTTTAATTTTCTCTTCTTCTCGCACACATGTTATATTGATGATTCCCTCGTTCACTCTACTACAGATATTCCGTTGGACATACTACGGCATTATCCAAACCTGATCATTGCTAAAGACCACTCCGGTGAAACTCCTTTGAATGAATTGGCTAGTACGCGTGCTGGATTATTCTCGAACGTTAGCCAGCTCGGAATATGAAAACGATTGATTTGTCACTGTTAGTACGTACCTCTGATCTCTCCTCGCTTCCAATGAAACTAATCGTCTAATTTTTACATTTTTATTATCCAGAGAAAAAATAGTGCTGCATATGGATTATTTAGAGTATGGTAGATGCAAAAGTAGCATGGGATTGAGCTGTTTAAGTGTATAACATTCTATTCTTTACAAATTCAATAGGTATACACATACCACGGTTACGTGATACAGCTATTGGTGATGTTTCTATAACTGTTCCAAAAGAAGATAAAGATCAAGGCAATCGGAAGCAACGCATTCGCAAAGGTCTGTTACACGCATGCATATACATTATTAAATAATGAAAGAAAAGAGAAGGCAGTTACTTAATATTTGAAGACATATGACAACATATTTTTGTTAATTGAAATGCAGTAACATGTTTCTTTGGACGACTATTTACCAATCTCCGTAATCTTTCTGGTATGCTACATCAACATTAATCATTAATAGTTTGCCATTTGTTTTCCAAAGGTTACTATTTTGATACTCTATTATATCTAGGAATTGGTGGTATTTATCAAATGAAATTGCTCCATGTCCGAACCATCGAAATTCTGGATCACATTGGCAAAGTGCTAAAGCATGATAATCTCAACCATATGCAACGAAAAATTGTTGAAAAAGCACTCTTCCAAGTAGTAGAACGAGGACATGCGCCATTCATCGAAGAAATATTAGGTTGGAACAGGGATAGTCAAAAAGCTGGTTCTTTGCCTCCACTAATGAACATGACAAGACCTTGTTTCAATTTGCTGCTGAACATCGTCAAGACAAAATATTTGACGTAATAACTTGGTTTTATGAAAAAGAAAGAAAGAAATCATAGGCAGAAAAGATAAGTTTGGGAATAACATGCTGCATGTGTAGGGAAATTGTCCCCATTAACACAGATTGCTCATATCGAGGTGCAGCTTTGCAAATGCAGTATGAACTACAATGGTTCAAGGTATATATTAATTCTTATATGTTTCCTTCATTCCTTGTGTTACAGCAAATATTAGCTTAGCTATTCAAGGCTAAGATCATAAATTAGTGAATTACTTTTGCAGTTCACCTCATCATGTCTCTAAGCCTAATTAAGGTTTTGTTGGATGAAATGCAGAAGGTGGAGAGCATGACAAGTCACAAGGATCTTAATTGTATAAATTCTGATGATTTATGTTGAGCAAAAAAATGTACATCATATACTCGACATAATCTCATCCTACCTTATTTATGGGAGATAGAACTTTTATCATGTTAAGTTCGACCCATTCAAGATAACATATCTCTTATTACATCCTCTTATTTTAAGAGGAAAACCCTTTGATTCCAAAGGAAAATGACCAAAGGTGTGTGTGTTTGTTTGTTTTTACGGCTGCACTCGGAAATTTGAATGGGTTGCCTACGTACCCTTATCAAGCCATTCGTAGTTCAAGAATTCCAACAAGTGAATGACTTGTTGTTGGAAAGGCTTTGATTTTGAAATTGAAGTAGTGTTTAGGACGAATTTGGTGTAGGTCAAACAGGGATTCGATTTTGTGTTTGGATTTGTGTCTGAAGACATTTGGGCTAGTAGCAAGGTTTTGGCTTCAGGAACATATGGAGATTTATTTGGAGTTGTGGTTGTATCTAGATTTAAATCTAGACTGTCTACATACCCTGTGAAGGGATCAAACCAATGTAGTTCAACATTTTAGGATTTTTGGTTTTGTACTGGGTATGAATTTTCTGAACCCAATAAACAAATACATTTTTCTCTGTTTCATGGAGCTTTGATTTTGGTGAGGCTCCTTCTGGGTTGATTTGGATGTTCGAACGGACCAAGGCTGTCGTGCCTTTTCTATTGTGATGACTTGAGCTTTGCACTTCAAACTTGTCAGCGGCCCAAAGACCATCTATGGCCCATTATATTACTTTTTGTTTTGATCCACTTTCAGGAACTCATCTTCTCTCTTCCGACAAATGATTTTCTTCAAATAAACTCAAAGACTTCCAAGGTATCGCCACCCACAAAGATCGGATTGCAGATGGAAATCGAGTGCACAAGTTTAATTCGGAGATGGAGTCTCGGAGCCTGGCTCTATATATGGACATGTTCATCTCCTCTTGTTTCAAGCAATCGAAATCTGTGCTGGGTAGGTTCCTCTTCCTCATTGAGTTTTCATGTTGTCGCAAGAATTCCTCCTGATAATTGTTGTTTTGATGCCAATGCTTTCTGCCAACACTTGGAGTGGTTTTGAATTTGAGCCTGCATTTTGGTGTCTTGTATCTGAGCCTCTTGGTAAGCCATAATTACTTAATTTAAAGTTCATGGCCACAATTTCGAATAGATCTCATCTGTTTAATTGAGGAATTTGTCTTTTATGCACCAAAAAGTTTCAAACTGGCCGTGTCTTTGACAAAGCATGACTCAATTGTATACTCCACTGTTTGGATTATGTTGAATCTGCATGATTTTGGCTTCATAGTTTGATGACATTATTTGGTTGCGAGGGTCATGACAATTACATGTCTCTAGGAAGTTCCCTTTTGTCATTGTCGTTTTAGTTCCAGAAATTTGGGAGGACATTGACTCATGTTGGGAAAATTTTGAAAGCGCCTAGGACTTATCTTTGCTCAGTCATTTCCATAAGCATGCCTTCAATCATTCTTTCAATTTTGAAAGCTCCTGAATATATGCTTCGATTATTTCCTCAATGTTGAATGTTATCTTCTTGGTTTCAATCTGCTCAGGCTCATTTCAAACTGCTCAGGCTTCAATTCAATCTGCTCAGGCTGACTTCAATCTGCTCAGGCTTGCTTCAATCCGCTCAGGCTTGCTTCAATCTACTAAGGCTTCAATCCACTCAGACTCACTTCAATCTGCTTAGGCTTCACTTATCTTCGTAGGTGAATATGCCAGGTACACTTCTATTTCTTCAACGGCTTCAGATTCTGACTTCCACTTTTTGCTTGCAGATAAAAAATACTCTTCATTGCTTGAGAGAAATACTCCAAGACGTCAAGAGTAAGTTCCTGCTCTTCATAGTTGACATGACAGCTTCAAACTTGTGTTGCTTGGAATGTTCGTTTTCTTCCCCTTGTGTGGCTTATTATGCAAGTGATGCAAGGCCATAAATTTCGTTGCAATAAGAGAAAAAGCTGAGCGGCCATAGTCTTCTTTTGGTGATGACCTGGAGGTGATCCAGAACGGTCTTCGAGATTTGAATGACATTGGGACCTTGCTTGGGAAGGTACAGATGTTTGCAGAAGCCGTGTTGTAAGAAGCTCCTTAAAGGGGTTGTTCAGCTTTTACTTTCGAGGCTTCCGGTGGAACAAGGTTGAGACTTCCAGATGTTACAGAAAGATAAAGATACTGCAAAAGATAAAGAGAGTTAGAATGAGAGCTCCACCTTCACTATCTTCTTGTTGGCTCGCAGCTTCTCTTCTTCTCTTCTTCTACTCTTTCTTTTTCGTCTCTTCTGTTCCCTTCTCTTTCTTCTCTTGTTCTCTTCTCATTCTTCTCTGTCCCACTTATCATTGTGCTTGCATGCTTTTATAGAGTCTTTGAGGAGATCAGATTGTAACTGGAATTTGAAAATTTTACACTCCTTGTGTCATGTATTTCGGTATTGACTAGGTGAGTTTGTTGGAATCTTTCTGCAACGTATGCCGTAAAGAATGGTATTGTTGCAGCCACCTTCTTTGACCATCATTTGAAGATAAAGCTTGGATTTTACTCAGCTTATCTATGTTGTTTCTGTTTTTTTTTCTTCTGTTTCGGTGGTTTCCATGAGGAATTGGTCAAGCTTTGGACTCTGTATTTGAATGAGGATAATATGTAATTAAACCCCATTTTATATATTGCTGCCATTATCTTTTCTTTTTTTCGGATAATTGTCTGCAGCTTACAGCAACAAAATATATATATATATATATATAGTTTTTTTTACTGCTCAACACTCACACCCCGTGAGGTATTTACTATAAACCACAGAAATTTGGTAGAGGCGGGAGAAATGTCGATGAAAGAAACTGCAACTTCTTCTTCTGCACTTGTAGCTGCTCTTATCATTACTATTATGTTCGTACGTTGCAGCAGTGACAGTTCCTGGTGGAATAAACGTGGACATAGGTATTCCCATATACTTACATACCAAGGCATTTCGGACTTTTATAGTTGCAGATGTTATATCGCTATGCTCTTCCACAACTTCAGTGATGGTATTTCTGGGGATCCTCACTTCACGTTTTGCTGAAGAAGATTTTCTCACATCCTTACCCACAAAATTGATAATTGGCTTTCTTACCCTTTTTCTATCTATCGGGGTCACGATGATTGCCTTTGCTTCTACCATTATCATTATGCTTCCTGAAAAGCCATCTATTGTTATTTCATCTGTTGTACTCGCTAGCTAGTGTTCCAATCGCCTCATTCCTCTGGATGCAATTTCCGTTCTTTCTTGAGATCATTATTTCTACTTATGGATCAAAGCTTTACTCAACCTACCGGAGGATTTACTGGGGGCTTATGTTGTTTATTTGTTGTTAGGCTTGGAGGATTTACATAATTAAGGCTTTGGAGGATTTAGTGATGTAACATTGTGACACATTTCATATAGTGAAAAAACATATTTGTTTGGTTATATTAACACTTAGCAGTGTGTTGCTCCAGTTGTAGCCTTAACCAAGGTTCAAAACCTTGCTTTCATATCACTTCTTTTTTTATTACAATGAGTTGAGTCAATTTTCAATGAGGTCTGCTAAGCTTTGAAGTTCTTCTCAGTTCACTGAAATCTGAATTCATCATGGACCATATATAATTAGGCACATAGAACTGATCGACTCGCCATAGCTTAGAAATCGATCAGCAGCAAGATTACCAATCTAAATATAATTGGAAGCAGAACTAATTAAACAGATTCATCAAGTGTTTCGGCATCCTCTTCCACCACCCGATAAATAGAGTAAAACCATCACCAACTGCAAATTGAAGTCTATTCATCACGGCTACAGTAACGTACAGTTTCAGTAACCTTCGCAGAAAACAAACTAAAACTGTATTTCATTGCTCCCATGGGAAGTCCTTCGTGAATCTCTATAGTACAATGCAACATCCCCTTGTTACATCATTCTGCATGTCAGAAGCCCCATCAATATTTTCTTTTCACTAGAGTACTTATCAAGTGACTTCCAAATGAACGCTTAAAACAGTTGTGTAGGGAGTAAGTGAGCATAGATATCGTTAAATGATTAGATATGCACTGCTCTGTTCTAGTATCATGAACTTTTTGTCTATCCATCCATAGTTGGGTAAAGGAGGATCATGATGACGTTTTCTTGCTTGAGTTAATATATCAACAAGATATTTAAAAAGAACAAAAAAAAAAAAAATAGTCGTATACTCTTTAGAGTCTTAGCTGCTATATATGACATTAAAAAAATTGGATAAAAATTTAATAACTCCCGCAATCCAACCAACCACGTGTTTTGGAAAAAAGCATAAAGAAAGACTCATAGTTTCATCTATCCTTTGCTTTGTTTTCACTCACATAAAGAAAACTATACCTTGCTTTGTATTCACTGAGAAGCTGTTATTTGCTTGATCGATTTGTTATTTATACATTAACAAACACACCTTTGGCCACTATATATATTTGATACTTCACACACAGTTGGACTCTCAAGCTGAAGCTGTTTGGAACATATCCAGATCCGGTGGATTAGGCTGTGAGTATATATTTGGTCCCTCTGTAATTGGACACCTAATTTAATTGATAGCTCAAGTATCTGTGAGGTATCTAGAAGATCGACCTCTCCTGTTTTGAGTTTCAGATAATAGGATCGGAAGGGGATCCAGATCCAGCTTCTTCTCCTTTTTATTTTTTTATTTATTTTTATTTTTTTTTCACAATGCATGCATCAATACGAATCCTCTTTTTAATTTGGTATTTTCTTATTATGAAGTACAAACATGCATGTACGCCGCAGTAGTATAATTATACAAACTGACTAGCTGCAGCTTTTTCAAGTTTCGCACCCCAATCTACGATCTATATATCCTCTAATTTTTTTTTTTTTTGGTTATCGCTTGTTCTTCATGCATGTATACATATATCGCTTGTTCTTCTATTTACCTCAATATACATTGTTTTATGAATTAAAATTTGTTTAGTCTTTATGGTTTGAAGTCGACATCTGTTCAGTCCTTGTGATTTTATTTTAATCTGAATGGTTTTTAAAGTCACAATTTTTCATCCAAATGGTTATTCCATCAATTTTTTTGTTACAATACTGACGTGGGCGTTAAAAATATTGTAATTTTTAAAGGCTATGTTAGCCATTTAACTGAAAAAATTGACGGAATAACCATTTGAATGAAAAATCGTGACTTTAAGAACTATTCAGATTAAAATAAAACTATAAGGACTGAACAGATGTCGACTTCAAACCACAATGACTATACAGTATTTTACCCTTGTTTTATACGTATAATTATATTTGCTAATTAGCTCTACGGACACAAACTGATCACCTTGAGAATTTGACAGCGTATGGCAGCTACAGTTGTAACCAGTGCAAATAGTAGTATTCTTGAAGTTCTGAACCTATACAACTATGAAGACTGGAGTCTACGGGTGGAGACCTTTTTAATTGCTGAGGGTCTTTGGGACGCTGTCAAAGCCACGGCTCAAACTCCTAATAATGGTGAAACTGATCCGGAGTGGAGTATGAAGAACGCCAAGGCTCTTCATGCCATCCAAAACTCTTGTAGGACTGATGTCTTCGGTTTTATCTGTGACATTAGGATGGCCAAGGATGCTTGGGAGACTTTGGCGAATCGGTTGAAGCCGAAAAACAGAGGTCAGTAGTACATTTAGTTAATTAATTATCTTGCGAAAATGAAGAATAATGAAAGGAAAGAATGCACTCACATCTATTATCCTTTAATCCATCTGTGAGTATATACTTGCAATATAATTGGTCTCCTTTTATCATCACTTTAATATATTTGACATATATGTGCATAATATATAGATATCAAGGGCATGGCAGCCACACTAGTCCCTAGTACAGTGATTGATCTTGAAGCTCTTGACCAAGACAACTACGAGCACTGGAGCTATTGGGTTAGAAAATACTTGCTGGCTGAAAATTTGTGGGACGTTGTCCAAGGCACGAGTGAACCTCCAAAACTAGAAGACGGGGAAGGGGAAGCTGAATACATGGCTTGGCGGAAAAATAATGCCAGGGCATTGCATGTTATCACCATATTTTCCGGGCAGGATGCTCGGTATTGTATTAGTGACAGTGAGATGGCGGAAGATGCCTGGATTACTTTGGCAAAAAAGTTCAATCCTCCTCAAAGTTTAAAAACTCCAGGTACATACATATCTCTCTCATGATCGATCAATATAATGGGAAAATGCTACTATATTGACCCCGATTAAAAATAAACACCCCCTACCAAAGATTTTATTCTAAATGAAAACACAGCCAAGCAAGCCTATATATTATAGTTGACTAATTTTGGTGATGCTAACCACCTAGTTTAGGGTGAAGTAGAATGTTAGCTGCACTTTGAACACTCGGTCAGTGTTCAGGTGCAAAACAAACAAGGTATTAGTCTAAATGAACAAAAACCTGATTGGTGAGTCATAACTTGATTGGTTAAGTAGCTTAACTATCAAAGCTGAAGTTATAGATTGAAGTCATTCAACCCTTATTCAAATATGTAAGAGCTTATTCAAATATGTAAGAGTGTGTCAGTTACTTACATATATATATAGTAAAAAAAACCTAATCGAGTCTAAATAAATAATGATTCAGTTGTAGATGTTGGTACTTGATCCTTAGCATGACGTCATTCCACATAATCTTCAATGTAGTGTGCATGATAACATATCAGTGATATGTTACGGATTACTTGTGGCTGGGCATAAAGCCCGTAGCAGAGAAAAAAGACCGGCAAACTGACCTGGACCGGTCAGGTCGGGCCAAGCTTTTTACCGGTCCTTCTATTGGAAATGTTCTGTCCGGGCCAGTCCTTTACTATGCCGGTCCAGGCTCGGTCCTTGATTTCTGAGTATGTATTCGGCCCGAAAGCCCGAAGTATATATCTCGCTGCAACTGTGGTCCTTAGATACTTGATGAAAAGAAATATACCTGATGGAAAGAAATAAATTGTAAATAAGCGAATAACTTGATGAAATCTAAAGGCACAACTGATGAAACAGAGCTGGATTCAAACCATGAAATTTATCATCATTTCTCAATCAGTTTCATACACCCAACAATAAAATAAACGAAATACATCAAGATAATACTACTACATTGCTTGCATATAGAATTGAGAATTAAGAGTTGAGAAAACACAAATAATCCAATAACCTAATACAAATATCTCCAAAAAATAAAATAAAAACCCAGATTCATAATAAACTTCAACATAAACAAAGAGCTACTTACTAGTGTTGATTTGAGATTCGACCTCGCTCCTCCACTTTCAAATTCGTTAGGTACACTTTCTTATCTTAACTCGCATTTCGATTTCATCACTCCTTTCTCCTTTTTTATCTTGATCTGTCCCACAATCCACAACCGATCTGCTACAACAAGATTGCACGGGTCGAACCTGAAATTCACAATTACTATCAGAATTTGAGGATCTTTAGGCGTCAATCTCTGGCGACGTAGAAATCAAGAGGGGAGGAGTAGTGAGTAGCTGAACAAGACTTTAGAGTTTATGTGAGGAAAAGAGAAAAAAGATGAAGGAAAGTTGAAGAAGGAAGGAAATTAAAAGAGATATGGCTGGGTTTTATTGCTTTTAATCTGTGAACTAAAGAACTGAATATATTAAAATTTAGTTTGTACAAAACTAAACAAAAGCTCAAGCTCTTCTATTGGATTCCGCCTTGGAGTTTATGTGAGAGGTGAGAGGTTCGAAACCAGTCTTCCTCTCATTTTGTATATTATTTAGTTCGGTTGCATCGGCCCAATATCCATACGGCCTGGCAGGACCGGTCCATTTCTTACCGGTTTCGGCTCTTGCCGGTCCCAAAAATTTTAAGATAAAAGTTGGACCCGATGGAAGGGTACCCAGTCCGGATCAGGTCCAGTCCTTTCAAGATAGGTACCGGTTTAGGCCCGGGCCCGAGCCCAGCCTTAGGATTACTGGTTCTACAATTGATCACTTCGTATTATGTCTCGGCTTTAAATCAAGCCAACTTTTTTTTTATTACATATTATAACTTCGTAAGTCGAACTCACAATCTCTCACTTACTAAGGAGAGACTATACTGCTAGATTAAATGGTACTGGACAAATCAAACAAACTCGATAGGTTTTAATTTTAGACTCATTTAGGTCTTTTAATTATGTAACGTGTTATTTTATTTATGATGTAACCGTTATGTGGAAAGACCTAGCTACCAAAACAAAAGAAATATTCTATTAAACATGCATTAGTTGTTCGTCATTACATTCACAAATTACAATACTACATGATAAAATTTGTACTTTTATTGCATGATGTTTAGAACTGAGGCCTTGATGAAAAGAATAACCATTTCATTTTCAGAAGAGGATTCTGAAGACTTGAATGACGACATCGACTCAAATGATGGTGATCCCGACTTGGAAATAGGGTATCGAGGTAATTATGCTCGCTCTTCATTATGATTTTTGACAGTATTACTAGTCTTTTTTCCCCTGAAAGTCACATTGTTAATTACCATTATTAACACATGGCACGGCTAGCAGCAAATGATGATGAGTATGATACCTTTAATTTCTTCGAGAATGTGCGGAACGGGAAATGGGAGGCAGCAAAGGAGTTTATTAATAAGCATCCAGATGCAGTAAGAGCAAAAGATCAGCGTTATGGCTGGACAGCTCTTCAATTCGCAGTCTATCGGGTGAGGGTGGACTTTGTAAAAGAGTTACTGCCGTTGATGAAAAAGAAAGATTTGAATATAGCGGATAAATATGGCCGAAACACTGCTCTCTCTCTGGCTATACAAAACTCGGATACAAAGGATGCGGTTGAAATCGTCAAGTGCATAGTTGGAAGAACATGAAACTAATCCTTCGTGTTGTCCGTCCTTCCTCCAATACTATTCCACTCCTGTATGCTCTCAGTTTGGACAAAATAAAAATGACTCGTTATCTTTGTTCTGTTACCCCATTCGAAAAGCTGACTCCTAGGGATGCCGCTGAGCTTGTTTCCACGGGTTTGCGACTGAAATATTTAGGTACGGACGTAAGTGAGAATCGAATTTCATATGTATGGCAGATCATTACTATAGCATGCATTTTAATTATTTTTTTCTCCTCATATGTATGCATGTTGTACTGATTCCCTCTTTCACACTACTATAGGTATGTCGTTGGACTTACTGCAGCATTTTCCAATGTTGGGAATTACTAAAGACCACTCCGGTGAATCCCCTTTGAATGAATTAGCTAGTACGCGTACTAGATTATTCTTAGATGCTAGCCAGCTCGGAATATGGAAACGATTGATATTAGGAAGTAAATATTGTGTAATTTGTATTTTGGGAATGTAGTCATTGGTAGAGATCTGTTGCCTTATTTTCTCCTTAATTGTGGAGATAGTTTCCTTCTAGGAAAGCTACTATTCTGATGTAATATGTATATATTCTTCGTATGTTAATGAAAGAACCATTCTAGCTAAACTATCATTCTTTTATGGTATCAGAGCGGGACTAGATCCTGACTCTACAGCTGTTGCACCTTATCTCTCGTGCAACGATTTTTCTTCTCAATTTGTTGTACTCTATATCTCGTACAACAATTTTTCTAGTCTCCATGGCCAATTTCAAATCATTCTTCATTGATCATCCTGATCATCCGTCCTTGTTGATAGTGTTCAACCAATATAATCGATCAAATCAACCTATCTGGCAAAACGGTTTCTCCGTTCGCATTCCTTTCCCTAAGCAACTACGTCAACGTGTTTTGGCTATTTTGAATCACAAAGGATCTGATAGTTCAAGAGTCAATGTTGCTGTAACAGAACCAGTTTTATCTAAGGTCACTTCATGCAACTGGATTATTGATAGCGGCGCGACAGATCACATCTCTTCATCTCAAGGCCCACTATTACACAAGGACAAATATTGTTCATTGTCTTCTGTATTGTTGCCTAGTGGAGAAAAGGCTAATATTATTGCCAAGGGTTCTTTGCCTCTGACTTCTGAGTACTATTTGCATGATGTGTTATGTGTGCCTACATTCAAAGTTGATCTAATGTCTGTTAGTCGATTAACGAGAGACATGAATTGTTCTGTGACATTTTTCCCTTATTGGTGTATTTTGCAGGATCTGATTTCGAGGAAGACAATTGGTTTGGGTAAGGAACGCAACGGTCTTTACTATCTAGTGGCGTTAATGACGAAGAAAACCAAGCCTAAACCACATCAATCATCAACCATTCAACATTCTTGTCACCTCACAACATCCTCTTCCAATCTGTGGCATCGTCGTCTGGGTCACGTTTCATCTAGTCCTCTAGATTATATCGCTAAGCATTTTTTGGATATTTCTATTCCTTCTGATTCCAATCATGCTTGCGATATTTGTCCATTGGCAAAACAAAGTCGTCTATCTTTTGGTACCAGTTCTATCTCATCTGTTAAACCTTTTGATCTCATTCATTGTGACATTTGGGGTCCTTACAAACATCCTTCTCTTTCTGGTGCACGTTATTTTCTTACAATTGTTGATGATTATTTTCGTTTTTCTTGGGTTTTTTTGATGCAACATAAATGGGATACTCAGTCTTTGATTAAACAATTTTTTGCCTTTGCATCTACCCAATTCTCGTCTCAAATTAAAACCTTTCGCAGTGATATTGGGGCTGAGTTCCTTTCTCTTCGAAATTTTTTCAAAGATAATGGAGTCATTTTTCAGCATTCTTGCGTTTATATGCCCCAACAAAATGGGGTAGTAGAAAGCAAACATCGCCATATCCTCCAAGTTGCACGTGCTTTTAGATTTCAAGCCAATCTTCCTATTAAATTTTGGGGAGAATGTATTCTCACAGCTGTTCATGTTATTAATCGTTTACCCACTCCACTTCTCTCTTTTCAAACACCTTTTGAACGTTTGTATTCCCGACCTCCTCCTTTTCATCACCTTCCTGTTTTTGGTTGTCTAGCCTTTGCTACAAATGTCAAGGTCACACACAAATTTGCCCCACGAGCAGTCATGTGCATTTTCATCGGTTATCCTGTTGGTCAGAAAGCCTATAAGCTTTACGATCTCTCCAGTCATAAAGTTTTTACAAGTCGTGATGTGATCTTTCATGAAAATATTTTCCCTTATCAGTCTGTTGTGCCTGAGTCCAAATCTGGTCCAATTCTTCCTTTGGCCCAAATCACAAGCCCACCTCACACATCATTACAATCCAGTCCACTAGATCAACCTCAACATTCAACACAGATCCCGTCTCCTTCCGCCACCGATTTCCCAGCGACGCCCAGTCCTGTCGTCGCATCACCGGCGCCATCCCTTTCCGGCGCTGTCTCGTCGCCTCCGCCTCCGCCTCCGCCTCCGCTACCACAACCCCGTCGATCCTTGCGCCTTCAAGCTCTCTCTCACCAGAACGACTCCTCTTCGTCTCTTCCGGCCTGTCTTCGGTCCGACCCCATCTCAGGTCCGACCTCATCTCCGGAACAAGCTCCGGCGGTGTCGCTTCCTTCCCCATCCCACTCAGCTCCACAAGCTCCTCAACCCAATTTCGGTCGCCCTACTCCACCTTTGTATCCTGATCAGTCGACTTCATCCTCTCTGAGTCGTCTTCCTCTCATCCCTCAATCAGTCCGACCACCGTCCAGTCCAACCAATTCGTTGCCATCCGGCCTCGAACCATCTCCTCCAGTCCAACCTAATACCCACATCGTTTCCTATCCAAACCCGCCGCCTAACATAGACCATCCACCTCCGCCTCTCACAGACCAGCCACCTACCCACTTGCCGGACCCGCAGCCTCTCCGTCGCTCTGCTCGGCAAACGACGCCTTCCGTTCGGTTGCGTGATTTTGTGTGTTCACATGTGACATCGAGCTTCCCAAACTCATTGTCTTCTTCCTCTCCAGGTCCTGTCAAAATCAAAGGTACGAGATATCCTCTGTGCAATTATGTGTCATATCATCGTTATACTCCTGCGCATGCCTCTTTTATTGCTCAGATATCCCAGGCCAGTGAACCACGCACTTATGCCGAAGCTGCACAACATCCAGAATGGCAAGAAGCGATGCATTCTGAATTGCAGGCATTGGAGGATAATAACACTTGGACTCTCACCACTTTACCGGTTGGCAAGACTCCTATTGATTGTCGGTGGGTTTACAAGATCAAGCATCGATCAGACGGTTCTA
>NC_020496.1:29784036-29785808 GCF_000184155.1 Fragaria vesca subsp. vesca | reverse complement strand
TATTCACTCTCCAACTTGAGGGGGAGTATTAGGAAGTAAATATTGTGTAATTTGTATTTTGGGAATGTAGTCATTGGTAGAGATCTGTTGCCTTATTTTCTCCTTAATTGTGGAGATAGTTTCCTTCTAGGAAAGCTACTCTTCTGATGTAATATGTATATATTCTTCGTATGTTAATGAAAGAACCATTCTAGCCAAACTATCATTCTTTTAATTGATTTATATCTGTAAGTAGTGCTGCTTTTGATCTCTCCTCTCTTCCTATAAAACTAATACACACACATATATGTACTAGGGTCCAAGTATTGTGTCCAAACATCCCTGACGTATGTATGATAGGGTAAAACATGGTGTGTTAATGCATGACGTGCATCAACTTTGTTTAAATATTGTAAATTGAGTTCTTAAGTAGTACGTAATATTATTCCTCAACGTAATAATACGAGTCTTTAAAGGTGTAAATATTAAAGACCAATATCGTAACTAAAAGTTTACAACTTTAAAAACTTGTGTTATAACTTTAAGGACTTATGTTACGACTTTAAGGATTTATTTTAAAACTTTAGGATAAAATTAATGCATTAACACATTGTATTAAAGTTAATCACTCGTATACTGTTAATCACTTACAAGTACAATTAATTAAAGTTAATGTATTAATTTGACCCGGTTTAATTACTATCATGATAGGTACGCAGATACCCCCTATACCTAAATCGAACGGTGACGTTTTTATAAATATACCAGAAAAGGAGAAAATCACTCGGAAGAATCTCATTTGCCAAGGTATATATATTACACGCATCTTACTCACCATGTACATTAACAAAAGAAAAAGAAGAAGAAGCTAGCTACGTATTCTTTGAAGAAATTATGACAATATATTTTGATTAATTGAAATGCAGTTATATGTTTCTTTCGACGACCAGTTGCCAATCTCCGTCGCTTATCTGGTATGCTACGTCAACATATTATCAATAGTATAGCTGCCACTTGTTTTTGGAAGGTTTTGCTAGCTAATTTGATACTCTTTTAAATCTAGGAATTGATAATTTATATCAAATGACTTTTCAAAAAAAATTTATATCAAATGAAAGTGCTCCATGTCCGGACCATCGAAATTTTGGATCAAATGTGCAAAGCGTTTGAGCATTTCAACTACAATTTCGACTTCATGCAATATAGTAAATTTGCTGAAAAAGCACTCTTCCAAGCAGTAGAACGAGGACATTTTCTATTCGTAGAAAAATTGATAAGCCTGCAGGTTTATAAAAGCTGGTGCCTTGCCATCACTAATGAACATGACAATACCTTGTTTCAATTCGCTGCTGAGCATCGTCAAGACCAAATATTTGACTTGATACGTTATAATTTTACTGCAACAGAAAGAAAAGAAATTCTAAGTAGAAAAGATAAGTTTGGGAATAACATGCTGCATGTGGTAGGGAAGTTGTCCCCATTAACACAGATTGCTCATATTCGAGGTGCAGCTTTGCAAATGCAGTACGAACTACAATGGTTCAAGGTATTATTTCTCTTATAAGTTTCATTCATACCTTGTGTTAAAAGCGGATGTTAGCTTAGCTGTTCAAAGCTCAGATCATAAATCAGTAATGAATTACTTTACCTCATCATGATTAGGGTTTTGTTGGATGAAATGCAGAAGGTGGAGAGCATGGCAAGTCCCAAAGATCATAATTGTGTAAATTCTGATGGTCTCACACCCGTGAGGTATTTACTATAAACCACAGAGATCTGGTGAAGGAAGCAGA
>NC_020496.1:29780653-29783800 GCF_000184155.1 Fragaria vesca subsp. vesca | reverse complement strand
AAAAAACAAGTGTGTTGCTCCAGCTGTAGCCTTAACCGAGGTTCAAAACCTTGCTTTCACTTCTTTTTCTTTCTACAACTAGTTACGTCAATTTCAGTGAGGTCTGGTACTTCTGATTGTTACTGGAGAATGAGGCCCCAAAATTTGAGCTTCTCAGTTCTTCTCAGTTCACTGATATCTGGACTCATCGACCATAAGATAGGCACATAGAATTGACTTGCTGCATGCATGTTGTAGCATACATAGATTATAGAAGTCAGCAGCAAGACTACCAATCCGGATATTATTGGAAGCAGAACTAAAGAGATTCATCAAGTGTTTTGGCATCCCCTTCCAACAGCAGATAGAGTAAAACCATCACCAACTGCAAATCATCAAGGCTACAGCTTCAGTAGCCTTCCCTAGAAACAAAACCAATATTGGTTTCATCATTGTTCTCATGGGAAGTCTCTCATTAAGTCGTTATACTCATGTCAGAAGCCCCATCAAAATTTCCTTTTCAGTATAGTTATCAAGTGTCTTCCAGATGGAGGCTCAAAACAGTTTCTTAGGGAGTATTGGGTCTCACTGAGTTCATGCCATTCTATATGAACTATGAGATTCCTAATTTTCCCAATCCATAATGCTCTTCCACCAGGTTATAAAACTAAATGAGAACTGCTCAGAACCAGTTGGCACCATGATTCCCATGTTGAAACAAATCAGAGAAGGAATGTTTTATGTAAACACCACTTGCCTACTTCCTTCTAGCTTTAAGCAGAATAACCTGGAACTGGGTAGAATCACAAGATTACACAGGATGGTATGGTTGTGGATGCAACTAATGGTCACACATCGCCATTTCTACATGCATAAACATTCATACAGGGTATTAACTGTAACACTTTGAGATATATTTCTCGGCCTTAGCGGCTGATTATCTTCCTGTAACACAGTATACTGCTTTATCTGAATTGAACGTACACGTTGAGTGAGGCTTGCAAATTTGTAAAGTAGCTATAGCCAAGATTTTGTTCCAGAAAAATAACAAATTGAGCCAAGATTACTTTTTGAATCATCAAATGTTCTGATAGATTGCTTACTGTGCAAACAAATAGGTATCTATTTTTATTGAATCCACCTTATTGAAGTAGTTGTTTCAAGCTTATAACCTTTACTGATGTTCATTGAAAAATGAAACAAATACATCTTATTCTTGCTAGACAGCAAGAGAAAAATAGCTTTCTCCAGCATTTCACAGCAGATCGAGAAAGCAAAGTCTAAAACTTTACCTTATAAACCTTCTCCACCAACAGACACAAATAAGCATACTTACTCCATAACAAGAGTTATGGCTCCTCAATTACCAATATGAAATGCAGGGGGTTTGGTACTTACCAAAAATCCTCCATGATCCAACTCATTCTTCCTCACCATCCTCCTCTTCTGCAAAACTCAACTCCTGGCAGAACTCATCACTGTTGCTAAAATACTTCTTCATCCCAACCAATTCAGCCACCCTTTTCGCCGGCCCAGATCCCCTCGGCGTGTCATTAACACATCTAACAGTCCTAATCTTCGGCAGCACATCAATTTCAGCAACACCATCCTCCTCCACACCCTGGAACACCACCACCTCACTAGGAATCTCCCACCTCTTCTTCATCCTACTCTCCGCTCCAACGCTCCTAGACCCCTCCCTCCCAATGCCACGCGGCTTCCCCACCAATGACACGCGCTTCTTCTCACACCGGCTCCCATCTTCCTTATCATCATCCGGCAAAGACCTTTTCCTACCATCCGCCGCCGCAACCGAAGAACTCCCAATCTGATTGTACCTGCTTGCCACAACCCTCCCAGCCTTGACTGGCTACTTGTTCGGCACAGACTTCTCCCCTTCTTTAAAAAGCTTCTTGGGCTCAATTTTGAATCTTGGAGTCTTAAGCTGGGCTTAATCAATCAAATTTTCAACCCCAAGATTTGCAATTGTTAAGGTTATCTAATCAAGTTTGGTCGTGTCATGTGATCTTGCGCTGTAAGGGGAAATAGCTATTGACTATCCATTAACAGGATAATGATTTCGAAATAATAGTTAACGTGCGAGAGAGGTACATTAGTTTCTGTTTTCCCATAATTTAGGAGCTGCCTCAAACTGTCTTTCTAACAGATTCTAGCTCTGTCGGTAGTCCGATTGTCCGAATTTTTATTTACAAGATTCGGAGTCCAAATCTCTGCCAGAAATGACACTATTTCTGCTTGTTGATTATATGCACCTTCGTCAGTCTTTTACTTTTTTTGTTTTTTTTTTTCCGGTTGGATTTAACACATATGCACCCTATGCTTTTTTTGGATTAGTGCAGTGGTGGCGGTGTTGTGGCGTATGCAGAATCACAGTCAGATGTGAGCTCTCCTCCTATTGATTCTAATCAGAATGAGGTTAAGAAAAAGAGAGTGGTGGTTCTTGGGACAGGATGGGCCGGTACTAGTTTCCTTAAGCATGCATGTGGATGCTTCACATTATGATGTTCAGCTTGTTTCACCCAGAAACTATTTTGCATTTACCCTTCGTTACCTAGCATCACTTGGTTGAGGGACGAAGCATTGTAGAACCAGTGCGTAATATTATAAAGAAGGTAAGTGACACATTCGAAAGCTTCTAGATTTCTTTATGGACAGTGGAGATGCTGCTTTAATGCCATTATATCCATTGTTACATTCACATTTTGATTGCTCTGAGGTTTTCCTTCAAGAAATAAAAAATATCTGCTTATTGCTTTCATGTCATGGCAGAGAAATGGAGAGATCAAATATTATGAAGCAGAATGTGTCAAGACTGATGCTGCAAATAAGAATGTTCACCTCCGGGCTAATACTGATAACCCATTGATCGGAACTCCTGAATTTTCCCTGGAGTATGACTACTTGGTTGTAGCTATGGGAGCACAACTAAACACATTTAACACCCCTGGGGTAAAGGAGAACTGTCACTTTCTGAAGGTACTGCAATTCATTTTTAATCTAGTTGAGTTGTTCAGCATTTAAATTTCTCAATTGGGATCTTATGTCCTGAAGCTTGTCAAACAAACCAAGTTGGTCTTTTACGAGGTTCTGATCTCACATTACTTAAAAGACCCATCTTTGGCCCTACTTATGCAGGAAGTAGAAGAT
>NC_020496.1:29776233-29780013 GCF_000184155.1 Fragaria vesca subsp. vesca | reverse complement strand
CCAAAGGAGCAGTAATATAGGTTATCTGTCCTCCACACGACAATGCAGATTTTTCTCTTTTGGTCACAACTCACAAGCCAAGAGTAATGGAAGAATGATACATAGTGAAGTTACTTTTATGTCATTATCTATCTCTCTTCTCTTCCCTAATTGCTAATATGCGGTAACTTGTGAATGACTAGGTACAAGCATTTCGGTCAATTTGCTCCATTGGGAGGTGAGGAAGCAGCAGCAGAGCTGCCCGGGGACCGGGTTTCCATGGGCCACAGCACTCAATGGCTCTGGTATTCTGTATATGCAAGGTGATCTTCATTTACTTATTTGCTCCTAGAATTAAGTTTTCTATTTACTACTGAATCTGATTGATGTTTTTCCTGTTCATTTCTCAGCAAGCAAGTTAGCTGGCGTACTAGGGTCCTAGTGGTATCTGATTGGACCAGAGGATTTATTTTCGGGAGAGATTCAAGCCGTATTTGAGGACGACATATAATTCCGGCCTTATCTGTCATCAGTGTTTGCACATGCATTGTACATGCCTTCTTGTATCGTGTTTGAGAGAGATTTCTCTAGGTTGTAGAGCAAAAATGATTCTTGGGAGATTCTTTAATTTTCTCCTTTTGGACGTTCATTCATATTTGGACAAACACAAAGATTGAGAATTTCATACATGCCTATCTATGAAACGAAGTCATATAGAAATAAAATCACAACTTTTCAACAGCTTCTGGACAAAGACGGATTTAATTCATGCATAGTAATATTTGTTCACCATATTGGAAAAGATTACTGTAATTCCTACTTTGCCGGTTTGACAAGTCAAACATCGGGCCCTGAAGAATAGAGTATCTCCGGTTACGTCTTACGTGACAGCTACTCCTTATGGTTCGGTCCCTGGTACTAGTTAATGCACCCTAACTACTCCTTCACGTACCAGCAAAACTAGAAACTGTCCAAATCCATAAGCATATAAAATGCCCTGTGATTAAGTTCGTTACTTTCTTCTTTTGAAGATAGAACTGAAAAGTGAAACAGAAGTTTCATAATGTGGGGAGCTTCATTCTATGAGAGAGCCTCTAGGCTCTTTCGGCAATACCCCTCCCTATCAAAGCTTCTTGTTGTTGCTACAGTCGGGTGCTCTTTCAACTCTCCTCAATCTGCATCACAGAAGTTTTCGTTTGCATTTTGAGTACAAGCTTTAAGGGTTTATATGCTTTGATCTTCTCGTCCAATCTTCGTTGTTGTTGGTGTTTGGGATATGTGTTTCTGTGTAGATTGTAACTATGAGACATAAATGGTAGATTGATTTAGTATGCGCAGTGAAACATGGCTATGCAATGTTAATTAGTACCTCTTAAGAACTCTGATAAATAGATTAGATCGAATCAGACGATCAGTGAATGTATTAGCTTGAATGGGAGAAAAATGAAATAATTTTGAAAAAACTTCTTACACATGTTATTTTCACTTTTCCTTGGATTTTTGACAGAACTATCCTCTCTTTTTCATGGAACATGTTTGGCATAACTATGGATGAAACTCTACATATCTGTAGCTCCATTTCTTATCAGCTGACTTGCACAGTTGCACTTATATATTATGCAGTGGGGGAAGTCTGGCGGCATTTCATGAAGGCAGACCATTCCATGGTCGTACTGCGTATGCTGAAGCAGCTCAGTCTGAAGGCGAACTGAAGAAAAAAAGAGGTGGTGGTACTTGGAAGTTGGAACTGGTTGGGCTGGCGTCAGTTTCTTGAAGAATTTGAAGAGTTCCTCATATGATGTTGAAGTGGTGTCCCCTTATAATTATTTTTTGTTCACCCCTCTGCTGCCGAGTATTACTTGTGGCACAGTCGAACCATGCAGCATTGTCGAACCAAATCGCTCTATTACTAAGAAGGTATCACCTGCATACATATAAATAAAAATATATGATGCAATATTGGTCAATATAGACTTCGACTACTTGAGGCACAGGGCATTTTATATTGCATGCGTTCAATATGATGCAATATTGAGGCATGCAATATAGACTTCGACTACTTGCTTCTGCTTTCTCTATTCACAAAATGATTTACTTATGAAATATGCACCTTATAAAGTATACCATTTTGCAAACAGAGAACGAAATTAGCCAAGGTCACCTTTTCCTGCAGTATAAGTACTGGAAGTAAAATCTTATTTTAGTACGTTTCGCATCCAAGGTACTGCAGCACGGTTTGAATACATGCCCTTCTCATCTGTACAAATAATCTTCAGGAGTTATATAATGTTGAAACATGTTTCCATAATTTGTCTAGTTCTGTAGTTTTGTTTCTAAGAATGTATAGAGATAAACTTTTATGCAGTTTGATTGACTGGAGACACTGATATGAATTAGATGACAACTCTTTCCTTGATCTGAAATGGCAAGCAGAAAGGCTTAAATATTCAGTTCAGGGAAGCAGTATGTTACAAAATAGATCCACAGAATAAGAAAATTTACTGTCGGACAACCCAAGACAACAATTCATGTGGGAAAAATGAATTCAGTGTAGATTATGACTACCTGATCATAGCCATGGGAGCGAAAGCTAACACATTTAACACCCCTGGTGTTGAAGAGCACGCTCATTTCTTGAAGGTACTTAGTTCATACTTTTACTATAGCACTTTACTTGATTTTAAGATGACTCCACAAACTATAGCACTTAACTTCATTGATATCGCAAGGAGGATAACAATGAGCTTCTTGGGTTTTAATTGGCAGGGAGTAGAAGATGCTCTGAAGATTCGTCAGTCTGTGATTGACTGCTTTGAAAGGGCGAGTCTTCCCTGCATAACTGAAGAAGAAAGGAAGAAAATTTTGCACTTCGTAGTTGTTGGTGGCGGTTCAGCAGGTGTGGAGTTTGCTGCAGAGCTTCATGACTTCGTAACTGCGGATTTAGCCAAGTTGTACCCTTCGTAACAGACGTGTTTTGGCTACTGATGAATGGCTGAGGGTGGCAGGATGTGATGGTGTATTTGCTCTAGGTGATTGTGCAACAATAAACCAACGCAGGATCATGGTATCTACCTACTACGAGTGTATTTTATGAAATTATTGAATCATCACTTGTCAGTTATAGAGTGTACATTATCTTCTATAACTTCAATTGTTGCAAATGTGTCAGGAAGATATTTCACATATAATTAGTAAGGCAGACACAAGCAAGTCCGGTACGTTAAGTCTTAAGGAGTTTCATGGAGTTATAGATGATGTTATGGAGAGGTATCCTCAGTTGGAGCTTCATTTAAAGAGTAAACAGATGTCAAGCATACACGATTTACTGAAAAATAGTTCAGGAAAGTATTCTGGTACTGAAGTAGATATTGAGACCTTTAAATCAGCTCTTTCTCAAGCAGATTCTCAGATGAAAACCTTCCTGCAACAGCCCAGGTGAACTATTTGTATATTCAACTCATACATCATGTATCCTATATATATCTTTAATTTGTTGATTTCCAAAATGTGAATATCACAGGTAGCTGCTCAACAAGGTGCTACCTTGCAAACTGTTTCAACCATATGGAGGAGTGTGAGAAGTATCCTGAAGGTCCCCTAAGGTTTAGGGGTGAGGGACGCCACCGTTTTCATCCCTTCAGGTACCCTTCTAGTGATGTATCTTTTCCAGCACGGTAAAAATAGACATCAGTCCATGATACTAGATATAAATGTCTGTACAGCTCTATAATTTTTTTTCAGTGAACATGGTATGCTGTAGTTTTCATGTAAAAGCATTATCAAATCTTAAATCTATGGTCA
>NC_020496.1:29768909-29776213 GCF_000184155.1 Fragaria vesca subsp. vesca | reverse complement strand
ATAAAGTTGTTGTAAAAGCACTCTTCCAAGCAGTAGAACGAGGACATGCTTAATTCATCGCCAAAATAATATGGGATAACTGGTTTAATCCAATAAACTGGTTTCTTACAGTCACTAATGAACATGACAATTAAGACCGTACTTCAATTAGCTGGTGAGCATCGTCAAGGGGAAATCTTTGCTCTGATAACATGCTTTAATACAAAAGATAGACAAGAAGTTATAGGTAGAAAAGATAAGTCTGGGAATAACATGCTGCATGTGTTAGGAAAGTTGACCCCAGTAGCAAAGATTGCTCATATTCGAGGTGAAGCTTTGCAATTGAAGAACGAACTACAATGGTTCAAGGTATTACTTAATTTTTTTTTCTTCTATGTTTTCTTGTGGGTTAGGGTTTAGGATTTAAGGCGCAAATGCAGAACGAACTATATTAATGGTGCAAGGTATTACTTAATTTTTTCTATGTTTTCTTGTGGGTTAGGGTTTAAGGCTTAGGTTTTATGACACACATTGACGTACAAGGTTAAGACCGAAAACTAGTGAATTCTTTTATCTCACCATATCTCTGAACGTAAGAGTTTTTTTTTTATTGAATGCAGGGAGTACGTGGAGTGGTTGGCAAATCCCAAGGATCTTAATTGTATAAATTCAGATGGTCGCACACCCCAGGAGGAATTTACTATGAACCACAAATATCTGGTGAAGGAAGGAGCATCGTTAATGAAAGAAACTGCAACTTCTTCTTCGACACTTGTAGCTGCTCTTATCATTACCATTATGTTCGCTGCAGCTGTGACAGTTCCTGATGGAATAAATTGGTGGAATAAATGGGGACACATGTATTCCCATATACTTGCACACCAAGGCATTTCAGACTTTTATAGTAGATGTTATATCCCTATGCTCGGCCACAACTTCAGTAATGATATTTTCAGGGATCCTCACATCACGTTTTGCTGAAGAAGATTTTCTCACATCCTTACCCACAAAATTGATACTTGGGTTTCTTACCCTTTTTCTATCTATCGGGGCCATGATGATTGCCTTTTCTTCTGCCATTTTCATTATGCTCCCTGAAACATCTTCTATTGTTATCCCATTTATTGTACTACTGGCTACAGCTCCGATTGCCTCATTCCTACGGATGCAATTTCCGTTCCTTCTTGATATCATTATTTCTACTTATGGATTCCAAATAAGAGTATATTTAACACGGATTAGATTGTTAAGGTGGGCTGACAGTATTTAAAAGAAGAGTAGGAAGGTATTAAGTATCTAATGTTGTATGATGATGCTTTATCTTCGGTTTTTTCCTTTGTAATAAGAAGCTCCTGTAAAGATGAGACAATTATGTGCTTCGATATGGTAATAAATATTCCAACTTCCAAGTTTAATTTTCAGGTCAGTACGTTTATTCAAACATAATGTATATATGCATGTATCTCTAAACTTACAGTCTGATATAAATTAAGACAAACAATATTAGGGCAGTGTTTGATAATAGTCGTACGGATTTATTGAAAAGAAAGAGAAACGAAGAAGCAGCCTGAAAGCAAACGAAACGGAGAGAGAATAAACTACTACATTCTAAATATCTAGATCGAGTTAACAGTACAATAGTCCCTACATATATAGAAGAATTAACCTACATATATATGTAGAAGGATTGACCTAATTAGGAGTGCAGAAATAAAGGTTTTTGAGGCGCGGCCATAAGTAGGAGCAGTCCACATGTAAGGAGCAGTCCTGTCCAAATCCAAGTTGACTGGTTTATATCTCAACCGTTGAATCTTAATGAGTCTTAATCTAATGACAGTTGTACGTGCAAATTTCTTCATGGTCACTGAGCCTTAATCTATGATAGTTGTGCAAATTCTCCATGATCAGCTAATGACCGGGTGAACGGGATCGCACGTTGGAGTGCGATTATTAGTTGTCCACTTTGTTGTACTTAGCCATCAGAGACAATTATTGGAAGCTCACCCCTTGTTCATATCGAAATCATAGGGTTTTCTAAATGCTTTTTAGATTCAACGACTAATTTGTGTCGAATAGTCATGTCAGAAGGCCGACTTCCTTCCCCATGGCCGCTCACCAAAAAATTAGATTGGTTAGCTCAATTTAAGATTTAGCTTCAAAGAATTGGAATGAGTACTACTATGGGTGTTGGAGATTTTAAGTCTAACAATAAAAAAAAGACTGAGCTACCCAATCTATTAATTCTTGGTGATCAAGGGGGGAAAGTATTTTTCTAAATACCAAAAATTTTATTTAGCTCGTTAAAAATGACGAGTACTATATATGAGCTACCCAATCGAAATGAGTATTATCGTTTGATCAATAATGAAATTTTGAAGAACGCATTTATTTCAAAAAGATGGAACTATGAGCCTCGAAAAAATTTAAAGAGCTAAACTTAGATCGTTTGGAAATTGGAAATTATTTGACGATCTAATTGATTATTATATGGTGCTCGAGAGAATATTTCAAAATTTTTCATAACGTGAAATCATTCGGGTTAAGGGTTTGATAATAAGGTACAAAATGCGACGAGTTTATGAAATTATTTCGATCACCGATGTTGAGTTTCGACACTGACAATGAGTTAGCACGGCTATTTGATCTCACCATGAGCTTGTGAATCATTAGGACTCACCGCTTCTAAGCATGTTATAAAAACTATTGTAGTGTGAATGGTGCGGTGCTTGGTCGTTGACGTGATTCCTTTACTCTGGCGGCTTGGTACGTTGTCGAATGGTGTAGTAATTTCGTCTTTTCTCTTTAAAATCGTTTGATATGTATAGTGACATCGGTTTTTTATTTGATGGCATACTAATAAATTTTTACAAACCGGTGGTCGAATTGGTAAAAATTAAGATGTGAAATCACAGGTTAAACAATTTTTTTTAGGAAGTAATATTACTGTGGAAAAGAAAAATAGATGAAGATTTAACAGCTCCCACCACGTTTTCCCGAAAAAGCATATAGAAAGACTCATACTTTCACCCATATCCTTTGCTTTGTTTTCACTCACATAAAGGAATCGATCTATACCTTGCTCACTAACAAAGTTGTCTGTAATTTGGTTGACCGATCTGTTATTTATACATAAACAAACACAATCCTGTAATATATTGGTACTTCACACAGTTAGACTCTGAAGCTGCAGTTGTTGAAACATCGATCTCCCGTCCAGTGGATTAGTCTGTGAGTATATTTGGTCTCATTTTCTTCTTGCTTATTGTTTTGAAGCATTAATTTGCTCCCTTTGTACGTAATTAATTATACATACACGTACCTAGTTAATAATTGACAGTTCGATCAACTCGGATAATCTGTGATGTAGAAGACCTCTACCCTGCAGCTTTGAGTTTCAAATAGTTGGATTGGAAGGAGATCCAGCTTCCTTGTTTCTTACATTGCATGCATCGTAATAGTTTGTTTACTGAACATGAACAGTAGTGGAATTTTACAAACTGATCTACTAGGCTAGTATTCCTAGCTGCAGATTTTCAAGATTCCCAGTCCATCTGTGAGCTATATACCTCAGTTATCTAGCTAGTATTATGATTATTGCTTGTTCTTCATGTATGATTAATTATATTTGATAATTAGCTATACGGACATATATAAACTCAACTTGAGAATTTGACAGAGTATGGCGGCTACAGTTGTCCCCAGTGCAAATGCAACTCTTGAAGTTCTGAACCTATACAACTATGAAAAATGGAGTCTACTGGTCGAAACTTACTTAATTGCTGAGGGTCTTTGGGACGTTGTCGATGCCCGGGCTAAAACTCCCAATAAGGATGAAAATGAATACATGAATTGGAGGATGAATTCGAAGAACGCCAAGGCTCTTCATGCAATCCAAATCTCTTGCAGGAATGATGTACTCGGTTTTATCCGTGGCATTAGGTTGGCCAAGGATGCGTGGGAGACTTTGGCAAAACGGTTGAAGCCTAACAACACAGGTTCGTACATTTAATTAATTATCTTGCGAAAATTAAGAATGATAAAGTTTAATTCATGTATCGATATAGTCTTATACCCGTGTGATGCACGGACGTGTGATTTGGTGAAAACGCTTTAGCTGTATGTTGTCAACTCTTTAAAAATTTCTGTTGTATTTATATTTATTACATTTTATTTTCTGAAAATAAATATTTAAATATTTCCTATGAGTTTCAATCATTTCTAGACTAATTAATTGAGTGTCATTTCGGGCGATCTATAATTTAGTGAAACTTTTAAAGTTCGTTAGCGAGGCTAGCTGTGAGCAAGCATATACTCGGTCAGTTGGTCTCCTTGAGTCATTGTATTGTTGGCTTTTTAAATATAGATATCGAGGGCATGGCGGCCACACTAGTCCCTAGTTTAGTGATTGATCTTAAAGCTCTTGACCAAGACAACTACGAGCACTGGAGCTTTTGGGTGAGAAAATACTTGCTGGCTGAAGATTTGTGGGACGTTGTCCAAGGCACAAGTGAACCTCCAGAACTAGAAGACGGGGAAGCTGAATACATGGCTTGGCGGAAAAATAATGCCAGGGCATTGCATGTTATCACCATATTTTCCGGGCAGGATGCTCGGTCTTGTATTAGTGACAGTGAGATGGCGAAAGATGCCTGGAATACTTTGGCAGAAAAGTTCAATCCTCCTCAAAGTTTTAAAACTCCAGGTACATACATATATCTCTCATGATCGATCAATATAATGGGAAAATGCTACTATATTGACCCCAATTAAAAATAAACACCCCCTAACAAAGATTTTACTTTAAATGAAAACACAGCCAAGCAAGCCTATATATTATAGTTGACTAATTTGGTGATGCTGCACTTTGAACACTCGGTCGGTGTTCACGTGCAAAACAAACAAGGTATTAGTCTAAATTGAACAAAAACCTGATTGGTGAGTCATCACTTGATTGGTTAAGTAGCTTAACTATAAAGTTGAAGTTATTGATTCAATCCTTATTCAAATATGTAAGTATGTTAGTTACTTAAATTTATATATATATATATATGGTAAAAATACATAATTGAGTCTAAACAAATAATGATTCAGTTATAGATGTTGGTACTTGATCCTTAATTAGCAGGACGTCATTCCACATAATATTCAGTGTAGTGTGCATGATGACATATCAATGAATAGTTACTGATTATGGCTGGGCATAAAGCCCGTAGCTGTCACACCCTGACCCTAGGTATGACCAATAAAAAAACTAAACAAATCCCACATAACAAAATAAAAATTCCAGAAATTGGACTTATGGATGCATTTATTTATCAGCTGCTTCACTCAAGTATCTATACACATTCCGAAAGCTTAAGTATACCTCAAGTAAAATACCATACCTGATCATATATGTCCTGACCATCATTGGTCTTGCAATATCCACCGATCCATGACCACGACTCGTCTTTCCCTTTAAGGGCAGCAAGCCATCATCAATCTATTTCATCTGTCAATCATCATCCAGAACACCCCGCACAAAGAGGTGAACCCGGCACTCGGCCGTAAAACCCCGCATACAGTGGTAATCCGCCGCACACCGCGGCATCCTGATTGGGTTTAGGTCTTTCACCCTAGGGAGGTACAATCCCTACTTAATTATCCGCTCGAACACCACGAGCCACAATCAGGTTTAGGGTCTTTCACCCAAGGGAGACACAATCCCTACTTACTTATCCCTACGCCTCATGGTAAGGCATAGTAAGCCTGCACTAAGCGACAAGAGAAATCTCCATCATTCCATAGAAAGCGGCAAGGGAATCACCAATACCCCACACAAAGTGGTAACTCTATTATCAAGAGAGCTTTACTTTCTTTGTGTGTTTTTCTTCCCACCTGCAAAAGAAATCAGTAGCTGCTACAAACAACTCAACCAAGATATCAGTGGTCTGCATTGTATGAGATCCAACAATGTAATCGAGTTATCCAAATTCAATGGGTGATTGACTCAATCCAAAATCACCAATTATTATACGAAACAAGCATGACAAATCTAATAAACCATATCACATATGTATGTCATGATTTATCATCTTTAGTTAAGAGTCCAGATAGATATCAATTCACTCACAACCATAGAGATAGATATACAGAAGCAACAACCCAGAAACATGGATAACATGTCTAGGCATAAGAAAAACACAAGATCACAACCCATGGGGTGGAAAATGCTGGAATTAATAAGATGAAACCATTTGCCCAGAATTGAAGAATGATAAGACACCAAACGATTCAAAGTCGATCCACTAAATCCGTTTTCAAGGAGAGAAAATCTCAATGATTCTAGGAACCCATGCTCTTCCATCGATCGGGAAGGTTCTGTTCCTTGTTCTTCTTCTTCTTCTTCTTTTTCTTTTTCTTTTCTTTTTGCTTTGTTTGTTCTGTCCGGCCTCCCCGTTCTCTCTTTTTCCTTCTAGACTTCTCTTCTCCCTCTTTTATATCCTCAATTCAGTCGATTTAACCGACCCTTCCAGACCCTTTCTCCTTCTTCTGTTTCCTTATCTATAATAATAGTGTATATAATGGTCTCAATGTCCACCTCAAAATATTTCAATGCACATTGATACAAGTATTACATTACACATTCATATTTATTGACCCATAGGATGCCAATAATAATCTACTCTAATTATTGAGTACTACAAAACAATGCGAGTCGTTGGTAATAAAATCAAAATCTATTTTAACCAGTCGTGACTCAAATTGCTAAAATTATAATTAAAATACGGGTTATTACAGTAGCAGAGAAAAAAGATAGGCAAACCGACCCGGACCGGTCGGGTCGGGCTTTTTATCGGTCCTTCTATTGGAAATGTTTTGTTCGAACCGGTCCTTTACTACGCTGGTCCAGGTCCGGTCCTTGATTTCTGAGAATGTCTTCGGCCCGAAAGCCCGAAGTATATATCTCGCTGCAACTGTGGTCCTTAGATACCTGATGAAAAGAAATATACCTGATGGAAAGAAATAAATTGTAAATAAGTGAACAACTTGATGAAATCTAAAGGCACGACTGATGAAACAGAGCTAGATTGAAACCATGAAATTAATCATCATTTCTCAATCAGTTTCAAGATTCTATCATACACCCAACAGTGAAATAAACGAAATACATCAAGATAATACTATTACATTGCTTGCATATAGAATTGAGAATTAAGAGTTGAGAAAACACAAATAATCCAATAACCCAATACAAATATCTCCAAAAAATAAAAATAAAAATAAAAACCCAGATTCATAATAAACTTCAACATAAACAAAGAGGTACTTACTAGTGTTGATTT
>NC_020496.1:29767329-29768463 GCF_000184155.1 Fragaria vesca subsp. vesca | reverse complement strand
TTTTGATATCCTGGTCTGACAAGACTTAATATCCTGTCCTAGAGCAAATCTGAATTGCCAAACACTGGAATATATGTATTTTTCTCCTATCCAGTTACTTAATCGGGCAAACAAACACCGCCTTAGAGTTTATGTGAGGAAAAGAGAAAATAAGATGAAGAAGGAAGGAAAAGAGATATGATCTGTGAACAAAAGAACTGAATATATTAAAATATTGTACGAAACTAAACAAAAGCTCGACCTCTTCTAGTGGATTCCGCCTTGGAGTCTATGTGAGAGGTGTGAACTTTGAAACCTCTCTTTCTCTCATTTTGTATATTATTTAGTTCGGTTGCATCCATACTGCCCGGCAAGACCGGTCCGGGCTCTTACCGGTCCCAAACCGGCTTGTTTCTTACCGGTTCGGGCTCTTTGCCGGTCCTAAAAATTTTAAGACAAAAGTTGGACCCGATAGAAGGGTACCTGGTCCGGGCCCAATCCTTGCAAAATGGGTACCGGTTTGGGCCCAGACCCAAGCCCAGCCCTAGGATTACTGGTTCTACAATTAATCACTTCGTATAATGTCTCAGCTTTAAATCAAGCCAACTTTTTTTTGATCACATATTACAACTTCATGAGTCAAACTCACAACCTCCCACTTACTAAGAGGAGACTATGCTGCTAGACCAAATTGTACTGGACAAATCAAACAAACTTGATAGGTTTCAATTTTAGACTTATTTAGGTCTTTTAATTATGTAACGTGCTATTTTATTTATGATGAAACCGTTACGGGAAAGACCTAGCTACCAAAACAAAAGAAATATTCTATTAAACGTGCATTAGTTGTCATCATTACATTCACAAATCACAATACTACAATATTACCTAAACCCAATGGAACAAATGCACATAATAAAATTTGTACTTTTATTGCATGATGTTTAGAACTGAGGCCTTGATGAAAGAATAACCATTTCATTTTCAGAAGAGGATTCTGAAGTTGACTTGGATGAGTACATCGACATTATTTATGATGATGCCAACTTAGAAAATAATACAGTATCGAGGTATTATGCTCGCTCTTCGTTATGTATTTTTGACAGTATTACTAATTCTTTTCCCTGAAGGTCACATTGCTAATTACCATTATTA
>NC_020496.1:29746174-29767309 GCF_000184155.1 Fragaria vesca subsp. vesca | reverse complement strand
AAAGACCACTCCGGTGAATCCCCTTTGAACGAATTAGCTAGTACGCGTGCTGAATTATTCTTTAGATGCTAGCCAGCTCGGAATATGGAAACGATTGATTTATATCTGTGAGTAGTGCTGCTTTTGATCTCTCCTCTCTTCCTATAAAACTAATACACACACACATATGTACAAGATTCAAGTATTGTGTCTAAATATCACTGACATATGTATGACAGGGTAAAACACGGTGTGTTAATGCATGACATGCATTAATTTTGTTTAAATATTGTAAATTGAGTTCTTAAGTAGTACGCAATATTATTTCTCAAAGTAGTAATATGAGTATTTAAATGTGTAAATATTAAGGACCAATGTCGTAACTAGAAATATATAACTTTAAGGACTTATGTTATAACTTTAAGGATTTATTTTAAAACTTTAGAACAAAAGTAATGCATTAACACATTGTATTAAAGTTAATCACTCGTATACTGTTAATCACTTACAAGTACAATTAATTAAAGTTAATGTATTAATTTGACCCGGTTTAATTACTATCATGATAGGTACGCAGATACCCCCCTATACACCTATACTGAACAGTAACGTTTCTATAAATATACCAGAAAAAGAGAAAATCACTCGGAAGAATCTCATTTGCCAAGGTATATATATTACACGCATCATACTCACCATGTATATTAACAAAAGAAAAAGAAAAAGAAGCTAGCTACGTATTCTTTGACGAAATTATGACAACATATTTTGATTAATTGAAATGCAGTTATATGTTTCTTTCGACGACCAGTTGTCAGTCTTCGTCGCTTATCTGGTATGCTACATCAACATATTATCAATAGTATAGCTGCCACTTGTTTTTGGAAGGTTTTGCTAGCTAATTTGATACTCTTTTAAATCTAGGAATTGATAGTTTATATCAAATGAAATTGCTCCATGTCCGGACCATCAAAATTTTGGATCAAATGTGCAAAGCATTAGAGAATTTCAACTACAATTTCGACAACAAGCAAGGTCGTAAATTTGCTGAAAAAGCACTCTTCCAAGCAGTAGAACGAGGACATTTTCTATTCGTACAAAAATTGATACGCCTGCAGCTTGATAAAAGCTGGTGCCTTGCCATCACTAATGAACATGACAAGACCTTGTTTCAATTTGCTGCTGAGCATCGTCAAGACCAAATATTTGACCTGATATGTTCTCATTGGTTTACTGCAACAGAAAGAAAAGAAATTATAAGTAGAAAAGATAAGTTTGGGAATAACATGCTACATGTGGTAGGGAAGTTGTCCCCATTAACACAGATTGCTCATATTCGAGGTGCAGCTTTGCAAATGCAGTACGAACTACAATGGTTCAAGGTATTATTTCTCTTATAAGTTTCCTTCATACCTTGTGTTAAAAGCGGATGTTAGCTTAGCTGTTCAAGGCTCAGATCATAAATCAGTAATGAATTACTTTACCTCATCATGATTTAGGGTTTTGTTGGATGAAATGCAGAAGGTGGAGAGCATGGCAAGTCCCAAAGATCATAATTGTGTAAATTCTGATGGTCTCACACCCCGTGAGGTATTTACTATAAACCACAAAGATCTGGTGAAGGAAGCAGAATTGTCAATGAAAGAAACTGCAACTTCTTCTTCGGCACTTGTAGCTGCTCTTATCATTACCATTATGTTCGCAGCAGTAGTGACAGTTCCTGGTGGAATTAATGGAGAAACTAGTATTCCCATATACTTCAACACCGATGCATTCAAGATTTTTATAATTGCAGATGTTATATCCCTATGCTCTTCTGCAACTTCAGTAATGGTGTTCTTGGGGATCCACACTTCACGTTTTGCTGAAGAAGATTTTCTCACATCCTTACCAACAAAATTGATAATTGGCTTTTTATCCCTTTTTCTATCTATCGGGTCCATGATGGTTGCCTTTGCTTCTGCCGTTTTCATTATGCTCCCTGGAAAACCATCAATTGTGTTTCCATCTATTGTACTCGCTGGTGTTCCAATTGCTTCATTCCTATGGATGCAATTTCCATTCTTTCTTGAGATCATTATATATACTTATGGATCGAGTTTTCGCCCAATGTACTGGAGGCTTGAGCGGTGGGCTTGGAGGATTTATTACAGGAGGTTTTAAGCAGTTTGTTGCTCCAGTTAACCAAGGTTCAAATCATTGCTTTCACTGATCATTTTTTTTTACAATGAGTTAATTCAATCGTTAATGAGGTTTGACACATTAATTAATGGGACTAATGTATCAAGGCTCCGAGGATTTACCGGAGCCTTTGGAGGATTTAATATTTTAATTAATTATGTAAAATATGTCATATTAGTGTTTACACCCAAATTAATATTTTACTGGACAGTAATTGTTTTAATGAATATTAATTAAATTAATGGTCCACGTCACGCAGACGAACCCGAAATATATCGGTTTAGAGGCGAGTTACCTCGCCGGCAGAGACATGCGAACTAAATGATACAGTTTACATGCGGAACAGAGGGAGGACCTTGCGAAGTATAAGGTTGCATGACAGGCGAGCTGAATATTTAGACGAGGTGACAGGCGAGCTGAATATTCACATGCTAGGTGAGGTGACAGGTTGCACGCGAGGTGATAGGCGAGCTCGCGTATGAGTTCACACAGGAGGACTACGCATAGGAGAGATAGTCTTAGAGGTGGACTCCTTTATTGAATAATTACATGCAAAGAGGATAAGGATATGTTGCACATAGACGTGGTAGAACAGGACAAAAGCAATGCTATCTTTAATTATTGTTTAATATAAGGAGTGATCACATGTGCAGCATGGGTACATGAAGTCCAGTGTGTGCATGGCGGAGTCATATGCGAGGAGAGGAGTTCGCCTAAGAAAAGGAGATCAAAGGGGCGCGAGCTGATTTGATGTTTAATTGAGGTAGGGAGTCAACACTTATCCCTAAGTGGCTCCGTGCATGGCAAGTGGTTTGCATTGGTTGAGAATGTTATCTCTTAATTGCATGAAGGGTATGTGTGCATGCATAGGAGCATTTGGCCTCACCTTGGCTTGGAAAAGAATCCCGCCAGCATTTTGAATAAGAGGATAGTTATCCTTGATTGCATGGAAGTGCAATTACGTACGGCTTGCCTCCAATCAAATGCATGCATGAAGATGTGTTGAAATAGGATTCAATCATCCTAAACTACAAAGTCCAAGTTTGCATGCAGAGTGGAGGAGACTTCGCCTAGAAGTCTTGGATATACATATGCGGAGCAGAGACTTCGCCTAGGGATATACATGTGACTATCTACATATATATAGATAAATGTATATCTACTGCAATTAGTGCATGGAGGAGAGACGTAATCAGGTAAGGGTGCAACCATCTTAAGCTATGTGTGATCCATGCATACGTCCATGAGAAGAAGGTATTCTAAACCAACTCTATTACCTTCAAGAAGAGCAACGACAAAGAGTTGATAAGGACTGCCTACGATGTAATCTAAACGTTGAAGACTCCTACAAGTCTTTGACATGCTTTGGGTCAATACCTGTGGCCCTAAGTAATTCTATATAAAGAAGTTCGAGCAGACTCTCTAGACAACACAACAAACAATACAACAACTCAACTCTACAAAATACAATACAATTCTCGACCTAGTCGAACCTCAGACGCTCTCCAGAGCTTTCCTTTTGTTTCCCCGTACGCTCTCCGGAGCTTTCTCTTTTTTTCCTCTCTTTCCCAATTGAAGCTCTGCTCGATCCTACGTCGAGTATCGATATTGTGACGCTCAGGCGGACTACTGTAAGTCCTTGCTCAGTACGCAAGGCGAATCTGAAGAACCCTGCGGTGGAGTTGGTGCTCTCTCCATCCTCAGTCGCTTGATTAGAAGCAGAAGGCTAAGCGCACCCCGCTACTACAACCACTACATTCCGCGTCCGCGCGGTGGCACGCCTGCAACAACTAAAAGAGACTTTGCACGCTCAGACTTACTGGTGTGGCCAAAACAATTAGTGCTTTTTTTTTCTTAACACTTGAAAAAAAACAAGTGTGTTGCTCCAGCTGTAGCCTTAACCGAGGTTCAAAACCTTGCTTTCACTTCTTTTTCCTTCTACAACGAGTTACGTCAATTTTAGTGAGGTCTGGTACTTCTGATTGTTACTGGAGAATGAGTCCCCAAAATTTGAGCTTGCACATAGAATTGACTTGCTGCATGCATGCTGTAGAATATATAGAAGTCAGCAGCAACACTACCAATCCGGATATTATTGGAAGCAGAACTAAACAGATTCATCAAGTGTTTTGGCATCCCCTTCCCACAGCAGATAGAGTAAAACCATCACCAACTGCAAATTGAAGTCTATTCATCAAGGCTACAGCTTCAGTAGCCTTCCCCAGAAACAAAACCAAAACTGGTTTCATCATTGTTCTCATGGGAAGTCTCTCGTTAAGTCGTTATACTCTGTACCACAACAGCCCCCTTACATCATTCTGCATGTCAGAAGCCACATCAAATTTCCTTTTAAGTAAAGTTATCAAGTGTCTTCCTATTGGGTCTCACTGAGTTCTTATGCCATTCTATATGAACTATGAGATTCCTAATTTTCCAAATCCATAATGCTCTTCCACCAGGTTATAAAACTAAATGAGAACTGCTCAGAACCAGTTGGCACCATGATTCCCATGTTGAAACAAATCAGAGAAGGAATGTTTTATCTAAACACCGCTTGCTTACTTCCTTCTAGCTTTAAGCAGAAGGAATGGTTGTGGATGTGGATGCAACTAATGGTTACACATTGCCATTTCTACATGCATAAACATTCATACAGGTTATTAACTGTAACACTTCTCGGTCTTAGCGGCTGATTATCATCCTGTAACACAGTATACTGCTTTATCTGAAGTGAACTTACACAAATAGAGCCAAGATTACTTTTTGATTCATCAAATGTTCTGATAGGTTGCTTACTGTGCAAACAAATAGGTATCTATTTTTATTGAATCCACCCAACCAAGGCATTATAAAAGTTATACAATTACATTCTAAACAGGAGTGTGTCTAATACAGAATAAAAGCTTTACCTCCAAATTTGCAACATCAATCCTAAGTTCCCATAACAGGAGTGGTTCAGATACTAGCCAATTGACCAGAAGAATTCAGATCTTTTTGTTAAATTCAGTGTTTTTTTTTATGATCAAATATCCAAGATGACATTCTAAGCGAATGATGTGCAGATAGATTTGCTAAGCAGTGGAATTTTCCATACTAATCATAAATAATATCATGAATTAATGGGAATGAGTGTTAAATATGTTATGCAGTAGACTAGGTGGTGTAACCCAACACCTTATTGAAGTAGTAAAGTGTTTCAAGCTTATAACCATTACTGATATTCATTGAAAAATGAAACAAATACATCTTATTCCTACTAGACAGCAAGAGAAAATAGCCTTCTGCAGCATTTCACAGCAGAGAAAGCAAAGTCTAAAACTCTACCTAATAAACCTTTTTCCATCAACAGACACAAATAAGCGTGCTTACTCCATAACAAGAATTATGGCTCCTCAATACTAAAATTTCATAACCAAAATTACCAATATGAAATGCAGGGGGTTTGGTACTTACCAAATCCTCCATGATCCAACTCATTCTTCCTCACCATCCTCCTCTTCTGCAAAACTCAACTCCTGGCAGAACTCATCACTGTTGCTAAAATACTTCTTCATCCCAACCAATTCAGCCGCCCTTTTCGCCGGCCCTGACCCCCTTGGCGTGTCATTAACACATCTAACAGTCCTAATCTTCGGCAGAACATCAATTGCAGCAACACCATCCTCCTCCACACCCTGGAACACCACCACCTCACTAGGAATCTCCCACCTCTTCTTCATCCTACTCTCTGCTCCAACGCTCCTAGATCCCTCCCTCCCAATGCCACGCGGCTTCCCCACCAATGACACGCGCTTCTTCTCACACCGGTTCCCATCTTCCTTATCATCATCCGGCAAAGACCTTTTCCTACCATCTGCCGCCGCAACTGAAGAGCTCCCAATCTGATTGTACCTGCTTGCCACAACCCTCCCAGCCTTGACTGATTTCTTATTAGGCACAGACTTCTCCCCTTCTTTAAAAAGCTTCTTGGGCTCAATTGAAGCAAGAACCTTGTCTACCATCTTCACCGGCCTCTTAGAACCCCCAATTGTAGTTGCAGCCTGTTTCGAAACCCCGGTTTTCGACGCAGTTTTCCTCGATTTCGGGCTAAGACTACTGCTCTTCCCCCTCTCTTTAGTAACCCTCAGTTCATCAATGTCCTGAAGCTTCCAGAAGCAAGACTTCCGGCGGTCCTGTATTTTCTGACCAGGGGTTATCTCAAGCTTACCCGGCCGCCGGAACGCTGCTCCGGCGATAATCTCCGACGGCCCCAAACTCATACCTCTCCGATTCACCTTCGGCCTGGCGCTCAAATTCAAAGACTCCTCAATCTTTCTCAACCCATCGGAATTCTTCACACTCTGCTTCGCCGCCGGCGGCTCCATGAACTTCGCAGCCACCACTCTGCCGCGCCGCTCCGCCGCCTTCTGGGCCTTCTCGAGCTTCAGCAACTCAAGCTTCGAATTCAATCGGCTTATCTCCTTCTCGATCTCCTCAATCTCCGAATCGATCTTCCCCAAGTCTTCAACCTCAAACCCCATCTTCCTCGGCGCCACCGACAACCGCCGCGAGGCACCGTTCAGCGGCTTGAACGGCACCGAATTAGACGCCGCGAAAGTCGGGGTCTTCGGAACCGGGCTCAGATTCTCCTTGCTGCAGTCGGACTCGAAAGACCAGGAGGGTTTGACGGCGGAGAATCCAGAACCTTCGTTGTCGTCGAAGGCGGCGTTGTTCCAGACCTGAAGCTCCGGCGCGTTAATCGCATCTGGGTATTCAAGAACACTCATTTTCGCTTACTGGGTATGAAAACTTTCGTAGAATGATTAAAGGGTATTTGCTAATTTCGCTTTGGATTTTTGTACTGGATGTGGGTAATGTAACGCTCTCTGGTTTCTTGATCTTGATTTGGAAGAAAACTAAAACCTCCTTTTGTATTTTTCAGATTTTTGACCGTTGGGGATAACAAACATAGACGTTGGGTTCGTGGAATCGTAGCCGTTGGTTGGCTAAACGCTCCGATTTGTTTTAAATTATTTTGTTTTATTACCCCATCTTATTACTTTTTACGCTTTGGGGCCCAGTAAATACGCGCCTGCTGAAACGACGACGCTGGTTGCGTTTTAATTCAGAACGGTGCGTTTCGCTAGTGACAGACTGTGAGACGGTCTGTTAGTTGTTCATGTTGTTAGTTGTTCATGTTGTGATTGAGAGCTTGGATTTCTGGAAATTCGAAGAGTTTGGGCGGTTAGGGTTTTGGTGGTGATCGGAGATGGATTCGGCGAGGCAGGTTTTCACGGTGGACCTTCTAGAAAGGTACGCCGCGAAAGGCCGCGGAGTCATCACGTGTATGGCTGCCGGAAATGACGTCATTGTGCTCGGAACTAGTAAAGGTTGGATAATCCGGCATGATTTCGGGGTCGGAGATTCGTTCGGTACGTTTCTGATTCCGTTCTTGCTTTCAATTCTGAAAATCTACACATACATGATCGGGAAAGCTAGAATTTGCTGTGAAATTTGATCTTAGATGCAGTCAAAATAATGCTTAGGAAAACTTAGTGATTGTTTGAGCTTAGCTTGAGCTTGATTTGTGATGGATAGGCTGCTTTTGGTTAAGAAATTCCGATTCTTCAATTTGGTTGAGTTGTTTATTTTGTGTGTGATTGAGCAATGCATGATGCGTGTGTGTGTTTTGGTGTTGATATCTAGATTTTGATCTCTCTACGGGTCGTCCGGGGGAGCATTCGATTCATAGAGTTTTTGTTGATCCTGGAGGGAGCCACTGTATCGCCTGCATTGTTGGTACCGGTGGTGCTGATACTTTCTATATGCATGCGAAATGGAGCAAGCCGCGTGTTTTGACCAAGTTGAAAGGCCTTGTTGTGAATGCTGTTGCCTGGAACAGACAGCAGATTACAGAAGGTATGATTAATCACTCCAATGACTATATTTGCGCTTTGCATTTATGTAGAGATTGTGCGTATTGGCTTATTTTGGCTAATGCTTGTGCTTTCTTATACTGCAGTTTCGACAAAGGAAGTTATTCTTGGTACAGACAACGGACAACTTTATGAGATTGCTGTGGATGAGAAGGATAAGAAGGAGAAGTATGTGAAGTTTCTTTATGAACTAATTGAACTTCCTGAGGCCTTCATGAGTTTGCAGGTTTGTTTGCCTTTTTCTTTTTGGAATACAACTTGACAGAGATTTAACAATTTGTAACTAAGTCATCGTCTTTTTATTATCTTGTACTCCTTGTACAGATGGAAACTGCCACGATTCTGAACGGAACTAGATACTATGTGATGGCTGTTACTCCTACACGACTCTATTCTTATACAGGAATTGGATTGTTGGATGTAAGTTTACTTCTCACCTGTTTTTATGTTCGAGTCATGGAAATCGGGTAACATCTATGTTGTAGTAGTGAACTTGTCAGATACGTGTTGAGATCCAATGTAGACACTTAAGCTTTAATGGTTAACATTTGTTGGCGACCATCATGAAACTGTGACCATTTTTGTCTTTCATCCTTTTCTTCTTCAAAGTACGCTTATTGAAAATGCTAGGTGTCATGTAACATTTATAGCGTGATGTTTCTAGCCATGGACTTTATTTTATTTTATTTTTTCTGAGGATTTACTTGCTTTTCTTACTTTCCTCTATCTTGCTGGATTTGCATAATGTGAGCTGTATAAATATTGATTATTCTGCATTTCTAGGCAATTTTTGCTAGTTACTTGGAGCATCCGGTGCGTTTCATGGAGCTTCCCGGTGAAATACCTAACAGGCAAGTTATTTTGTCTGATGAAATACCAAATGTCATGAAATTGAAAGCTTTTATGCCTGTTTTGGGAGTAATGTCATTTTTTCTATGAACAATCACATCATGTATTTCTTAATTGCTGGTGTGTTATTCGTCCTATTTTTCTATTTGAGATTTGTGATCCTCTTTGTAATCTTTCAGTGAATTGCATTTCTATATCAAGCAAAGACGAGCAGTACATTTTGCATGGCTTTCTGGAGCTGGAATCTATAATGGCGGTTTAAATTTTGGTGCTCAACATAGGTAGAAGAGTCATTATTTCTTCTAGATTCTGAGTTCTTACTTATCTTTCATTAGTCATTATTATCAATTTGTATTGTGCTTACCCGGTAGTTTGTGGCTGGATCTTGGGATCTTGCTTTTGACATTCCTTGATGCATCTAGTTATTGTCAACATGAAACTTTTCTCATAGTTTTCTTTCTGAACATCTTTTGGGCAGTTCTTCAACTGGAGATGAGAATTTTGTGGAGAACAAGGCTCTTCTGGCATATTCAAAATTGTCTGAGAGTTCTGAAGTTGTGATGCCCACTTCTATGGCCGTTTCAGAATTTCATTTCCTGCTTCTTATCGGGAATAAGGTTAAGGTGTACATCTCTAATTCTCTCAGTATTTGTCTACTTCTGATCAATGCTGTTATCTTAGTCTCCTATCGAGTATCTTATTCTGAATTACTGATGGTGCCTAGCAGTTAGCTAAGTTTTAAAACCTAGCGATGTGCGCAAGGTTTCTTCGCATTCTGCTTAGATTGCATACATACTTCACTTTTCCCCATTTCTTTTGCTGGTAGACCTGTTTGATGAGTGCAGCTGTTTTTGTAGGTTGTAAATAGAATAAGTGAGCAAATTATAGAGGAACTTCAGTTTGATCAAACATCCGAATCAGCTTCAAGGGGTATCATTGGATTATGTAGTGATGCCACAGCTGGACTGTTCTATGCTTATGACCAGAACTCTGTATTTCAGGTTTTTGTGTTTTTTTTTTATCTCTAGTGTTTTCTAGCTCAGGTCCATTTTGCAGCAGACAGTAACTTTTCACACTGTTTGATCTGATGAATAATGTAGGTGTCTGTTAATGATGAAGGCCGAGATATGTGGAAAGTTTATCTGGACATGAAAGAGTATGCTGCTGCTTTGGCAAATTGTCGCGACCCACTTCAAAGGGACCAAGTATATTTAGTACAGGTGATATAACTGATCTAATTACAATTACTGTTGGTGTAAGTTATATCCATAGCCACTTATAGTCTTTCCAAATTTATAAATTATGGACCTAACTGCATTGCACTCTTGTATTGAGGTACTTGTATTCTGAATATTCGCCTTATAGTTGGTAATGGAGAAATCATTTTATTTTTTTCAGGCTGAGGCTGCATTTAACTCAAAAGATTATCTCAGAGCAGCATCTTTCTATGCAAAGGTAATTTCTCCATTTCAGAGTGTAGTGTTTAATGGTAAACAAATTTATGAAAATTTCGTTAAATATTCGGATTGTTTTGCAGATAAACTACATATTATCATTCGAGGAGATCACTCTGAAGTTTATCACTGTCAATGAACAGGTAGCTGGACCTTTGTTTGTGTCTCTGTGTGTTTTATGTTGTCTGGCATCAAACTCGTTCATTTATGAATTTTTATTTCACTTTGGTGCTTCCAGGATGCTTTGAGAACCTTTTTGTTGCGGAAACTCGACTGTCTTGCGAAGGATGACAAGTGCCAAATAACCATGATTTCAACGTGGACAACTGAATTGTACTTAGATAAGGTTTTCTTCCTTCTATACCTGTCTGTTGGATAACGAACTATGATAGTATTGTCAAAGCTATATGAATCTTTCAATCAAATTAAGAGGCAAGATGGGTAGGCTAAAGATGATGCATCCTGCAATCTCATATGGACTTTATGACCTCTTCCCTTTGGCTTCTTACAGACTTACATCCCAATTATTTATCTAGACAAATACTCAGATGTATTTATTGTTTTCTTTCTTGTACCTTAGCTTATAGACACTTTAAATAGAATAATGAAGATGTCAACATGTTTTGTTCTGGGTTGATTGATGAGACAGTTAATCATATAGTGCTTTCAGTTCATAGTGGATCTGATATTGCAATTTCAGATAAATCGCCTACTGTTGGAAGATGACACTGCATTGGAAAATCGGAATTCAGAGTATCAATCTATTATTAAAGAGTTTCGTGCATTTCTGAGTGACTCCAAGGATGTATTGGATGAAGCAACCACAATGAGACTATTAGAAAGGTAAGTTTTTACAGAATCTGCTTTGATTGTTTAATTTCGAGCCATTCATCTTGTAGAGCTGTGCAATCTCTCAGTTCCTTCTATTATTGTGGTTTACAGATAAATTACTGTGAAGTATTATCTATGTCTGTGTCACTCGGACAATTGTGTTTCAGTTGAATGGACACTAAAATGATTATCCTCTGGCTATGTGTGCAGTTATGGTCGAGTTGAAGAGTTGGTATTTTTTGCTAGTCTGAAAGAACAATATGAAATTGTAGTGCACCATTATATTCAGGTGATTTTTGTGCACAGCCTTCTCTCTCTTTTTTTTTTCCTTTTCTTTTCGGACTGCTGTTAGTGCCACCTAGACTTGCTATGTCTTTTTTCTTAGCATTAAAAAATGTCATTCTAGTCCTGCTTGGTTTCTTTAAAACTTGTTGCATATTGCTCCCATAAGCAAGAGAGGGATTATTTTGGTAAGGTTCTTGACTTAGGTGCATCTCTTGCACTCTAAAACCTTGTATATCTTAAAGGACTATTAGTGAACATGACATGTATTTGTTCGTAGGAATTGTTGAAAGTGGTCAAACCTACCGTCTCACCAGATTAAATAATAATTATCGAGACTATTGTGAATGCAAACCAGTTTCACCCTTTCATGCCAGTAAAGTAAACGGCATATGTTTTACTAGGAGGAGTTTCTCTTCACTTCTTATGCCACTTAGAAGATGAGCTTTGTTCTTTGTGAAATTGGTAATACATATACGTCTTTCTTTAGGTACATCTCTTACATCAGCTAGGAAAATGCCAATTATTGTTTTCTTTCTGTGAAAGGAAAGTCTTCGTCACTCAACTGATGTTTATTACGTAGGTAGCATGAGTGGGTTAGCCATTTTCACTGCTTGGTAATTAGTATTATTGGCATTTTGGAGTGATAAATTCCGCTACTTTATTTACCTGATGCTATACCAGAGACAGAACAAAGCTAACTATTCACTGTTCATGCTCCCTGGCAGGCAATCATTTTCTTCTGTGAACACGTCTAAGAGAACATTATTTGTATGGCTAGGATTAAAACCGTAGTATATTAATTCTGTATTTTGAGTAAATTTATAAACTATGTTAATGCTGAAATCTCTTTGTTGATCTGATACTTGTGTTTATTCTTTTCTTTACCCTTTGAATTTGAAATTAGCAAGGAGAAGCGAAGAAGGCACTGGAGGTTCTTCAAAAACCTTCTGTTCCTATTGATCTTCAGGTAAGGTTAAGTTCAAATGTGGTATGAGATCCCTATGTTAGTTCCCGTATGTTTATGCATTGTCTTTTGTTATAATATATACTAAAAACCATTTAATTATTCACCTGCAGTATAAGTTTGCTCCTGACCTAATTATGCTTGACGCATATGAAGCTGTGGAGTCATGGATGGCGACAAACAACCTCAACCCTAGGAAACTCATTCCGGCAATGATGCGCTATTCGAGTGAACCGCATGCAAAGTATTGTCTCATGAAACACTGGAATAAAAATTCAATTACAATATGACTGTGAATAAGTCTCTTTGATTGATAAACTAATTCCTCTAAAGCACATAAATGCTTATATGACACATCAGAACTACAAGTTTCATATTCCACATTCAAAGCATTGTCTCATGAATACACTGGACTAAAAAATTCAATTTCAATATGACTGTCAATAGGACTCCTTGATATAATAAACCATTTCCTCTAACTCACATAGATTCTTATATGACACACCAAAACTGTAAATTTCATATCCCTTGATTTTATGAATTGCTTAAACTTGGGAGTAGGATTGTTATTGCAATATGCTTTTCCTATCCATGCTCCGTTTGCTTTATATGATAACACTGTTCTTCACTAAGATAGAAGTTTTGGCCATCATGATGTATCTGATATTTTGACCATGCACAACTTCTAGTTGATACTTCCAAAACTTGGGCTTTCTGACCTTTTTTTTTTTGGTTAATAGTGTATAAAGTGAGTGCTTAGTTTAGTAATCACAATTATTATCTCTACTCGTATGCAGAAATGAGACGCATGAAGTCATCAAATACTTGGAATACTGTGTTCACCGTTTGCACAATGAGGACCCTGGAGTTCACAACTTGCTTTTATCACTATATGCCAAGCAGGTTGATTATTTTTATAATAATTTTAAACTGACTTGTTTAGTATGAGATCTTAATTAGTGGTTTTTGCATGCTTTGCTCTACCATTAATAGAAGTAGGCTTATCAAACATACATAAAATACTGATAGATGCATGTATGCCTCTTTTTCCTCATTCAATGCAAAAGGCAAATCTAGTAACTTCCTTTAAAATATAGGAATGAAAGCTAATGTCACTGACCGCATTGAAATTAGTGAAAAGCTATCTGAATCATGATGAGGAAAAAACAGACTTTTGTCTTCTTTAAGCTCTATAGTTCCTAATCTCAGAAAATAGTTCAATCTCCTGAGTTTTGAAGTATATTGTAGCTAATTTAGCTTGCACCTGGAATTGAATTGTTCACTTTCTTTGGATTCGTACTTTATGCATTTTTCATCTCTCTTCATACGTAAGAATGTATTTCATGGTACAAATTACTTATTATACAATTCACAGGAAGATGATAGTGCACTTTTGCGCTTCCTACAATTTAAATTTGGAAAAGGACGGGAAAGTGGCCCTGAATTCTTCTATGATCCCAAGTATGCTTTACGCCTTTGCCTTAAAGAAAAAAGAATGCGTGCCTGTGTTCATATATACAGTATGATGTCAATGCATGAAGAAGCAGTTGCTCTCGCCCTCCAGGTTCTACCTTGTGGACTGTAGGTTTAGGGTTTAGTTTGTGGTTGTTATATAAAAATGACTTTCATCCTATGTGGTACTTCAGGTTGATCCTGAGCTTGCTATGGCTGAAGCTGACAAGGTTGAAGATGATGAGGACTTGAGAAAGAAGCTCTGGCTCATGGTTGCGAAGCATGTAATAGAACAGGAGAAGGGGGCTAAGAGGGAGAACATACGGAAGGCAATAGCATTTCTTAAAGAAACAGATGGCCTTTTAAAGATAGAGGATATATTACCATTCTTTCCAGACTTTGCCCTAATTGATGACTTTAAGGTGGGATTTTCAGGACTATTAGAAATCATTTTTGTTCAGGTCTTTCCTCATGTTAAACTAGTACTCCATTTTTTTTCCCCTCAAAAGTGGTTTGCTCTGTCTTTGCTGCTGTTGGCCACTTTTCATATAATCCGACATTTTGAAAGTATATTTCTGTTTTCTGTTTTTATATTTTAGTGTTTTAATGAATTTTTTATGTGTATGGGAGACCATGTACAACGCATAGATCTTTGGTTTTAGTTATGCTCCTTTTAATATACCAATTGATAGTGGTTGTTTGATCTTCAAATACGAAACTTCATGATATATTACTTCATGTATGCAGGAGGCAATTTGCTCATCATTAGAGGATTACAATAATCAAATTGAACAACTCAAACAAGAGATGAATGATGCGACACATGGTGCTGACAACATCAGAAATGACATTAGTGCCCTTGCTCAAAGATATGCTGTGATTGATCGTGATGAAGAATGTGGGGTATTGCTCATTCTGATATTACACAAGCACACATGATTTCCCTGGTTTGAGAACCTATAAGCAGCAAATTCTGTAATGCTATTATCTCCAATTCAGGAGTTGCTTGTGGCTGCTTTAGGTCTCCTAATGCATTCCCTTCTAGTTGGCTTATCTCTTAGTTTTTCTTCTGTCAATATCTAAGACAGTACTCAATCCTCTTTTTCTTGTTTTCTAATAGTTTTTTGCTTCATGCATTCTCTGGTTACCTCTTTCCCATCTGATTGAGTATTCAACTTTGCACTTATATCTGGAATATGACTTTTAAATACATGATTATCAGGTGTGTCGGCGTAAAATATTAACTGTCGGTAGGGAGTATCAGTTGAGTAGGGGCTATTCAACAGTAGGGCAAATGGCCCCCTTTTATGTCTTTCCTTGTGGACATGCCTTCCATGCACAATGCCTGATTGCCCATGTTACACGTAGCACTAATGAAGCTCAAGTAAGTTTAAGTATTCTCTTTTGTATATCTATTATCATTGTTCTGTTTTGCTTCTCATGTCAAGAAACTTTCAAATAATTTATAATAATGAAACCTCAAGTTAAACAATTATCTAATAGTATGGAATGGCATTGACAGTTTCGTACCTAGATTACTAAAATAGATAGAATGGACGGTTAAGATGCTCTACGGCTGCTAATATTGTAATGAACAATCATTGCAAATAGAAATTGGGAGGTGAAAATATTGTTAGAAGACTCAACTGGTGTTTGATTTCCAGACATTCAATACTATATGGCCCTCAAATTGTCAGGATGGTTGTACCAATATTCTTTCCCCTTGGCAATTCTGACCGACAACATGACATGTCTAATGTTAAAACTGTCATTACTCTTCTCATCCGATCTCGTCATGAATTTGTTATAAGTGTTCGGAAAACTTTGTTATAAGTATGTTGTAGTGGGATTACTCATGTCTATTAAATTGATGCATTGTTTAGAAATATTTATTCTAGTAACAGGATCTTTCTCGTTCAATCCAACTCATATGTCTTTCTATTTCTTTTCCTTGTTGTATTTGAATTAATATCGCAGGCAGAGTATATTCTGGATCTGCAGAAGCAACTCACTCTATTGGATGGGGAATCTAGGAAGGATTCAAATGGTCCCCTGACTGACGAAACTTTAACAAGCATGGCTCCTGTAGACAAGGTCTGCATGGGATCTTATTTTGCTTCATCTTGTGTTGCTTTACATTACATTGCATCTTTATCATCTGTGTCAATGAATCTATTTCATTATGAGTCTTCTGAAAATTGAATATTTCTGAACTAGAACCCTCTTTGATTGACAACCATTGTGAGGTTAAGATTTCCAAATAAATTTAGACTTGTTAGTTGTCTTTCTAGCATTGACGAACTGCACATTAATTTTTTACTGCAGTTTATCTAAAGATACAGTCTAGAAATAATTCATCTTAATTTGTCGAGAAAATCTTTTTTGGCTTGTGATACAGTTACTGTCTGCAGTTGTCCTATATGATTATAGTTGATTCATGCTTCTAAGTTGTCTGTAGTTTACTGAACAAGTGCTTTCTGTCAAAATGATTGCCTCAGCTCCGATCACAGTTGGATGATGCTGTGGCGAGCGAGTGCCCATTTTGTGGGGACTTAATGATCCGCGAGATCTCTCTGCCTTTCATTCTTCCCGAGGAACAATATTCAAGTACTTCATGGGATATACAATCGCGTAATCTTGGAAACCAGAGGAGTCTTTCTTTATCTTTGTGATTGTACTCTGTGTGCATGTGAGTTGTTTTCCTAGAAAGGTGTATCTGTTGCCGGTTACAGAGCTTTTTCATCTCTCTTTAGAACCATCTGTTTGGTGTTGATAGGGTTGTTAACAGTGCTCTTGTTATTGTAATTTCTTTTCCTTATCAGAGGGTGCTTTTGCTTCCCCATATTTATCAGGGGGTCGGCCTTCCGTATGTAATTACAAAATGGCTTAGTTCTCTGCCAAAAATACATAGAAAGCGTTCTGTAGATGTCTGTATAAATGATTCAGTGTAAACTGACCGAAATGAGTCAAAAGTTTGCAATTGGCTTTGATTATACCTCTCTGGCCCTCGCTCTATTACTTCTGCTCGTTTGTTTTCTTTCAAAACTCCATTGGCTTGACATGGATTCTGTTTAGCTTTTAATTTGTTAAAAGTAGAGAGGATTGGTTGAAGACGCTTGCGCACATGTATCTGGTTAAGTTTCAAGATCATGCTCAGAATTTAACTTCAGCTTTTTTATGCTCAGTATGGTTTGTAGATTCTAACAGATGCTTAAATTACAAAGACTACTACCAATGAAGAATTTGTCGGAAAAGGTGGCCAACATAATTTTTTTTTTGGGATATATGATGCGGACGAATACTAGCTTGTTGCCATAGGAAGACTACCGTCTTTTATTCTTATAGCAAGACATTTTTGAATTTTGATGCATGACTAACTGAACAGCATAAGATCTTTTGGCTCTCCAATAAAACGGTAGTGTCAATTGTATTATTCCGTACTCAAAATAACATAACAGCAAGAACAATGTCCTCTAATAATGTTACGAAGACCATTTCTTCTAGTTATTACTCAGTTTTATCAACTCTTTGCTTGAACTCGAGTCCTCCTGCAAGCTGCAGCAGTATATATATATATACTAGGCTGAGCCATCGACACAGAGCCATTGATCGACAAAGATAGCGTTGCAGTTGATGTTAGGATTGATTGAAAAGAAGTCAGAATCAAGAGCGAAAGCCTCGATCACGCTTGTGCAGGAATCAGCAGGTTGTACAGCATATACAGCGTCACAGCTCGGTTTGCCATTCCCAGCAGACCCAGCTAAATCATCAATATCCAGAATCAATTAATTTCCAACATAAAACACATTACGCAAAAGTTTCAACTATGCAAAACCAGATAACTTACTTCCGAGTTGTCTGCTTTCGGTGGAGGAGATCATGAGGACAAGACAGAGCACAAGAAGCATGGCCACTTTGTTGCAAGGCATAGCAAGAGCCATTTTCGCTATGTAAAAATTTAGGGCTTCTTAATTAGTAGGAAATTTAGGGCTTCTTATTTGAAGATACTGCAGAGGCAGAGCCATATATATAAAGAATTAATGATAGCACCAATGTGAAACCTCTCCTCAGACGCTGGCTCAGGCCGCTTGGCCAAACCTCGATCATGTAGTTGATCAGGTAATTAACCAGTTAATTAGTATTAACTGCAACCTTTGTGAGCATTAGGTATATCCGATCATTGGGTAGACGGCTAACGTACATTAACAGGCACTTTCATTATCAGAAAATACTCATAAGAAATTATGTGGGTTTCTATTTCACTCCCTCATTTTCAATCGACACTGATCTTTATTCTTTTTTAATTGCATTTCTGATAATAATAATAATAATCAAGTTACACGATACAAAAACTACTTGGTTCAAAAAAACAAAACAAAAAACACAAGACAAAAACTAAACTTGTCCAACACGAATCAAACCTGTTTCCAGTACGATCGGGATTGCATCAGTGTCTTCAATCCCCAGTATCCAGAAAGTTTCAATCCTAATATTTTACAAAGACTTCATAGGTGGGACTTTATTTTAAGCAAAACCAGTTGAGGTTGTATCTAGTATATATCTACTTTGTTTTCTTATCACAAGTATATATAGACAGAGCTCCATTCCCTTAAACGGATTGTAGAATCACTGCTAGCATCCGGTTCTTGACTATTTTGTCCGGGGCACTGATCCCGTCTCCATATTGGTATATGCATTGGGCAATCCGAGCAAGGTTTGTTGCTGCTGCTTCAAATTCCTTGGTAAATGGAGAAGAAGCACTATTAGCACCAAATAGTTGTCCATCTTTGTTCATCTTCTTCCAACTATTCTCGATCAAATTACTAATATATTTGCGAGCTGATTCCACATCACAAACACTACTTCCACGTTTGAGGCAGGATATTGAAGTTGCAGTTTCACCTCTCTCTAGTTCTGCCTGCAGCACAGCACATTACCAATATGTTAAAAGCTAGCTAGAGAAAACATAACAAAGATGGAAATGAAGTGCAATTAATTGAAGACAGACCTCTGAAGTAGCCAAATCGTTTGAGAGCCGAAAAATAAGAGACGGCCAACGCAAGAGATCATGGTGATTCTCTAAGCATTCAAGTGCTCCACCTGAGATATTTTGATTCAGTAGAAAGTAAGTATGGACTAAAATGACCACACCGGACACTGATATCCATGCATTGGCAATATATTCTTCAAATGTGGGTGTGTACTCGTTGTGACGCCACTCTGCCTCCCTTAAGAAAGCTTTGCACATATCAGCCCACTGAAATTCAATATGCAAGCAAGATGTGAGAGCACATAACATCATCAGCGTATGACTAATTCCGCAAAAACTGCGATGATGACAAGACTCGAAAGCTTAAGAATGTTTTAAGGAACTGTATACATATATACGTACCGCTTTTGTCAAGTAAGGAAGGACGTCCACTCCGTGCTCCTTCAAAGTTTCATAAGCGATTTCATTCACAGTGTTGTAGAGAGCAAGGAAAGAGAGCTCCAGCTGGTAGTCTTGGAGAATTTCCATAGCATTCACATCCCATCTGAATTACCACAAACTGGATTTAATACCTAGCTACACATATTTTATCTCGTTATATTACTTTTTATGAATTAGTCTAATGAAAAAGATCGAACCAATTAATTACCTTTCAACAACAGATGTGAATAGCTCCAACTTATCCAAAGTACCATAAACATCATAGACATCATCAATTGTGCATATTAGAACACTGACTTTAGTTATCCCTTTTCTGAGATTGCTGAATTGAGGTTCAGACAATATACCAACTGTCCAAAAGAAGCACTCCATTAATCTGTCTCTGCTGAAGGACAACTTCTTTGCTAACCCCATATCCTTCCACCATCTGTTTAAGGGAATCATATCATTAGATCCTGTCCTTCAAGTTAATTTGTAACTGATAAAAGTAGAATATATTGTTTTCACCTTGATAAGTCTTTAAGTTCACTTTGGTATGTTTGTTGCACCACATTGTAATCTAGCTTGGCAAATTCAAGTAGCATCTGATTTGCATCTTGCCTTTTATTATATACCTCAATATACCATCTAGCTTCTAATCTTTGCATTCTGTGGTGCAATGGCATCTCCAATGCATGACTCACTTGCTCTAATACATTTCTGCCGTGAGTATTAAGTAACCTGCTGCTGAGGTTCTTTAGGTGCGTGCTGGTGAATGCAAGGGCCTCATCCAAGAGGGTTTCTCCTTCAAAACCAAGGAATGAAGCTTCGTACAGACTCAGCATTCCTTTGACATCTTTGCGAAGGCAATCTGTGAAGCTGCCGTCGCGGTCGCAGTCCGTGAAAATCTTGAAGATATCTGTTAGGTAACATATATACAAATATATGCATGTTAGAATGCATGTGGTGAAAAGACAAATTAATAAGAGGGGTATTGTAGTAAAAGACAAATACAAAAGAAAAAAAGAAAAAAAAAAAGAGTTGATTGGACGTGGGATTGTGGAAACTGTTCTAGGATATTTCATATCTTTCTAGATATTCTTTATGTGTGCCTTTGCCTTATGCCAATAAGATATGTAGTTAGACTAGATCTATGTATTCATATTCTTACCATACTGGTAATGTGTAATTCCCTATATAAAGGGCTCCTATCAATGAATGAGATACACATCTTTCACGATTCTCTATTCTCAATTTACTTTCACTTCATCACGTTATCAGCCCTTTGCTCAAACCCTTGAGCTAATAGTTTTCCCAAACCCTAAAACCAAAAGCCGAAAACCCTCGGCCCTTCCTCGGCCGCCGCCACCGCCGCAGCTGCTGCCGCCGCCGCCGTTGCCCAGGATTGCCGCTCCCCGGCCGTCCGCTCCACTGCTTCCTTCTCGTCCGATCAAGCATCCAAGTTTTACGGTATGTTTACTTTACAACCCTAAAACTCTTCAAAGTTCAATAACCTCGGGGGAGATAAAGTGCTTTCTCCTCTTCTTCTACTCCATTCTATGCTTGGGACGGTGTCTTTGCAGGTTTAAAAATCCCGGTTATCCTCCCCGGGTCCAAAGTTGTGTTTGATCAACTTTGGTTATTGCTATTTTGAAGGTGTGTTTGATCACCTTCGCACAAGTTTTTTTTCCGAGTCGTGTTTGATCGACTCCGGACATTTAGGGTTGTGTTTGATCAACCCTAGAGAGACAAACCAAAAGCATCGTATTTGAGTACCTTTTTCAGGGTCTCCAACAGAAAACTAATACGACTTGT
>NC_020496.1:29737093-29739213 GCF_000184155.1 Fragaria vesca subsp. vesca | reverse complement strand
AGATTCTTTAGTTTATATATGTGGTTTATATGTGTGTTGCGTGTAGGAAGACTAGTAATAATAATATCCCTAGCTATGTACTTAATTAATTACCTTGGGAGACTTGAAACCCACGCTGTCGAAGGAGCCTGAAGCTGAGAGCAGTGAGGTGGAGACTAGGGGTATCCTCGTCTGTTATTTGGTCAAGATTCTTCATAATTCTGTCAAGGGCTCCTGTTATACTGGCCTCGAATCGATGTCCCAAACCTAATCGTTGGATATCATCAATCAATTCAAGTGTAGTCTTAACTGACTTGGCATCATTATCATAATCAATAATATGTTTCACATCCCCCTCCAACGACGTCCACCTATCATCTTCGTATTGTTCTTCCTGCAAAATCAAGCATATATATACTAGTTAATCAGTTGATCGAGCAATATTGAAGATGATCAAAGTATGCACCGAACATAACGTAAACTATGCATGGTTACGAATTTACGATCGTCAACCTGTAACGATTGAAGAAACTCGTAACTCCAAATGCTGGGCTTGTAATCTGCTGTTCGTGTTTTAACATCCAGATCAGAAGTTTGAGTAGCAATGCTACCGCTGCTGGCCAAGCTTAGGGTAGACATATATTCGAAGAGGGTTTTGGATTACTCTCTACGTACTATAATCGAGCAACTAGGCAAAACAGAAAGCAATGAGCAACTAAGCATACCGATCATGATATTTATAGGCTTAAAAGTATCACAAATGGTTAAATTCAGAACTCTTAGTGATTTGATACCTTGGTATATTAAGTTACGTAAATCCAAATGTCCTATGCTCACTGAATGTTTTCACAGATGCCCTTAATAACAATATTATCCCTTCAATCAGAGGTCTGGTGCGTGTGAACGATCTTTAATTAATTAATTGAACTCTTAGTTATGTATGGGTATACGTAAAACGTTGTTCCTATTAGCATTTAGCAGCAAGCACATGATCAAGACATTTTTTTGACTAATATTAAGCCAATTAGAGGTCGGGTGTGGTCTTTGATTAAAGTCTTTGATTAATAAGCATGTGTTTACATGTACAACGTTGTGCTTACTAACAAGCACAGGATGACATTTTGCACTCACCAGCCAGCAAATTGGAATCCACAAATTTGCTAATACTAGAATTCAAACTTACGATAGGTGCAACGCTGGGTTTGATCGATGGAGCATTTTAATAAGCCCGGCTTGTGTGAAGGTAAGGCTAGGGATAGGGTTCTTTATCATATCTCATCCCGACTGCAGCATGTATATTCGTCCCGCTCAAATTTTTGAGGCTCACTACAACACATAAGCTAATTTGCGTGGAGCAAAATTGTCGCTAAACTTCATAATTTCGTCGTCGTAGAACTTAAGCAAGGAGATCGAAAATTTTAGTCTTCACCTCCTCGTAGAAAGCTCGTCAAGAAAAGCTTTCACGAATTATTGCTTCGGCAAACCCTTTCCAGGATGAGAATAATTTTTTCGTTGTTCTTTTGCGACAATTTTTTTCCTCACCCAAACTCAATACATTTTCCTCGTGTCTGAGAACTAGAAAATAGTTGTTATATATATATATATATATATATATATATATATATATATATATATATATAAAACCCTATCCCTATCCCTAGCCTTGCCTTCACACAAGCCGGGCTTATTAAATTGCTCCATCGATCAAACCTAGCGTTGCACCTATCGTTAGTTTGAATTCTAGTGTTAGCAAATTTGTGGATTCTTTATTTGACACATTTTCCGGTCATATTTTCACATCTCCACCATTCAATTTATTGATACTAATGTATAGATTATTCCTACAAATTTTTATTCAAATTGATGATCGTTTAGGTACCAATTAGGTTAAATCAATAGAACGAACCATAAATATGTCTAACCAGAACTGTTTGTGTAAATCACGATTATGAACACCCAAACAATCATCAAATTTTATGAAATTTTGCAGAATTGATCTATGCATTTGGTTCTATAAACTGAACGGTGGAGATGTGGAAATATGACCAAAAAATGTGTCAAATAAGGAACTTCACACTTTAATTTCAAAACGAAACCCTGAATAGAAACTATATATATATATATATATATATATATATATA
>NC_020496.1:29709635-29723881 GCF_000184155.1 Fragaria vesca subsp. vesca | reverse complement strand
TTTTTTGTCAGTGGCATAGATCGTAATTTTTTTTTATTTTCATGGGTAACGGTTTAAGGAATTTAAATAAGTGTACTATTTTTATCATCAGTGAACATTTATTAATAGTTTTATCATTTGTTACTTCTAAAAGTATCTTTTTATCATTGGCCTTATATTATATACCGGTAGAAAAAAAATAAAAAAATCAAACAAGAAACTCAGATAGAATCTTGCCTAAACCAAGGAGCCATCGCAATCGGACTTGACACCGATAATAAGAGAGAAGAAGCATGCTTGCAATTTCACCAATAAGCCATTGTTAGACTATGAGCTTTAATTAGTTACTAGTCTGGGCTTACTTAAGCTAATTATAATTAGTCTGTTTAGTTAATTAGCTTATTCTGAGCCGTAGCGTGGTTGGTTAAGGTGGTTAACTAACAACTTTGACGTCATGGGTTCAAACCTAATTGACATATGTAGGGTGTGTGAGTTATTTAATAAAAAGTTAAAAAAAAAATTAGCTTATTCTGAGCAGTGTTGGCTCTACACGTGTTTAGCATGTGCTTATCTTTCAGCTGTTTATAAGCTTGTAACCTCAGATTCTTCTGTTAATCTCTATCTTTCATTTCCAGCCTTATCTTCTTCTCTAAACTTTCTCTCTAGCTTTTAGCCATTGCAATCCAAACTCACCTCTAATTTGGTCATGGAACTACAATGTCCTTCCATCCAGCTCTTGTTTTCCTTCTTGCTCCTTGTGGTTCTGGTATTGAAAATAGGGAAGAGAGGCCTAAAGCACAACTCCTCTGCTTCAAATCTACCACCAGGACCACGGAAGCTACCAATTATTGGAAACCTACACCAGCTCATTGGTGCTCTACCTCATCGTGGACTCAGAGACTTGGCCAAGCAACATGGACCTCTTATGCACCTGAAGCTCGGAGAAGTTTCCACCGTAGTTGTTTCATCAGCAGAGTTAGCCAAAGAGGTGATGACAACCCATGATATTATCTTTGCATCAAGGCCCCAGTTTCTAGCTACAAGAATAATATTTTATGATTCTACAGATATTGCATTTGCTCCATATAGTGATTACTGGAGAGAATTACGCAAAATTTGCACGCAAGAGCTCTTAAATGCAAAGCGGGTTCAATCTTACCGGCCTATTAGAGAAAAAGAGGTACTGAATCTCATCGAATGGATTAGTTCAAGAGCAGGATCACCTATTAATCTTACTCAGAAAGTTAAATCCTCCATATATAGCATCACTGCACAAGCAGCCTTTGGTAATGAGTGCAAGGATCAAGAAGAATTCATATATGCGGTGAAGGATGTTATCAAAGCAATATCAGGCTTCAATGTGGCAGATGTTTTTCCTTCTTTCAAATTACTTCATATGATAAGTGGAGAGCAGCATAGAGTTGAGAGGCTGCAGAAACAAGTTGATAGAATATTGGAAAACATCATCAAAGAACATATGCAAGCTACTACAAAGAAAAGGGATGAGGCTCATGTACAGGAAGATCTGGTAGATATTCTCCTAAAATTTCACGACCATTGTGGTGGCCGTGAACTTTCTTTAACTATTAACAACATCAAAGCAGTGATATTGGTAAGTATAGACAACACCCTTTATTTACAACTGTAAGCAACTCGAAATGAATAGAGAAAATTAGATAAAAACTCAAAATACTAGCTAGACCTCTTTTAAGATAAACCCATACATATTTTTCTTTTATTTTACACCCACTCCACATAAACAAACATACCATATATATAGAGCAAATGTCTATAATTAATAATTTTTCTTTATTTTTCAGTTTCTCTAATTTGCCCTTCAGATAGTAAAAAGCTAAATTTGGTATATTTCTCAATTTTAACATCAATTTGAAACTCAAATACTAGCTAAAATTTAGTTTGATTTAACTTTGTCATAATCAATTACATTCTTTAATTTGTTACCTTGTTATTACTAACTTGAGTGTATATATATATATATTATACATAGAAGTATGTCATTTGTAATAGGATGATACTTTTCATTCCTAAGCTCATATTTGGTGTCTCTCTACATAGTCAAAAAATGTCTAATTGTAAGGTACACGTCTTGTTCTTTGATTAATTTTTCTTCCTTTTAGGTATATTATTATATAATTTCTCATCTTAATCGAGAGAACATTTTACTCTCTACTACTTGCATTTTTAATGTACCTATTAAGTAGGGCATGATATGATAATATACCTACAAAGAAGAAACCCAAAATTGGGTTTAGGCTATAGGATTTAAGGTATAGGTTCAAGGTATAGGGTATAGGGTATAGGATATATGGTATAGGGTTTAGATCAGATATCTTATTCATATTATATTTTACCTTATGTATTGATTAGAGAATGAATTCCTTTAATATAGATTTTTTCATAAAAATAAAGAAAACTATATGATTCTTGCAAATTGATTGAAAAATGTTAATGTTAGAAGAAAAACTCATAATCGGTATTGAAGACAGCATCAATTAAGTTTATTTATTATATTTATATGTTATAGTTGAATGGTGACAATTGTGTAAAATTTAGAAAAAATAGGACATAATATTTATCATAATTGATACATTTTAGATATCTATCAAATAAGAATATTAGGTGAGTTTTATTTAAAACCACTTTTCAAAATTAGATGTATATGAAAATTCCCCAAATGAATATTAGTTTGTTTATCAAATTAAACAATGATTTTCAGGATGTTTTTACTGCTGGGAGTGACCCATCAGCTGCAGTTGTAGATTGGACAATGTCAGAAATGATCAAACATCCGAGAATCATGAAAAGGGCACAGGATGAGGTGAGGGAGGTGTTCAACAGAGCACGGCTGGTAAATGAAACAAGCATAAGAGGGATGAAGTATTTGAAGTTGGTTATTCAAGAGTCACTGAGGTTACACCCTCCTGGTGTCCTCTTACTTCCAAGAGAATGTGCAGAAAGGTGCGTGATTGATGGATATGAAATACCTGCCAAAACAAGGGTAATCGTGAATGCTTGGGCAATCGGAAGAGATCCTAATTATTGGAGTAATCCGGAGACGTTTAATCCAGACAGGTTCCTTGATAGTTCTATTGACTACCAAGGAACAAACTTTGATTATATCCCATTTGGTGCTGGAAGAAGAATATGCCCTGGCATGCTATATGGTTTGGCTAATGTTGAGCTTCCTCTAGCAATGCTGTTATATCATTTTGATTGGAAACTCCCCAATGAAATGAAGAATGACGACTTGGACATGACTGAGGAGTTCAGTGTTGTAGTTGACAGAAAACAAGATCTGCATTTGACTCCCACTCCATATATATCATCGTCCTCTTATTGATGCAAATTTAAGAATAGAAATAAGTTAATCAAGTACGTTTACGTTTTCTTTTTCCTTGGCATAGCAATTGTACTTTGTTTGTCTGTGTCCTACTTATGTTATCTGTAATTCTGAGAAACTATCCAAAGCCTAGTTGCAAAATAACAATCAAACACTTTGCCTTGATAAGAGCTGCATAACCATATACTTGCATTATCGATCATACTGAGCAAATCTGAAGAAACACATAGCTAGTTGCATTGTCATAATGAGCAAATCAGAAGAAACACAGAGAAAAATCTGCAGAGAAGGGAGACGAGGACATCGTGAGTGAGAACGACTAGCCCGCTCATGCCTTACACAATGGGGTCTTTAGGCGTTAGACGATCAATACAATGGTTCTATTTCTAGAGCATGGTAAGGTGTGGATGTTTATTTTCATATTTTTCTCTGTAGGTTTTTTTTGTTAGTGAATAATGCGATTGTACTCGGTAATTGCTGGTAGTGTAGGTCTGTCTGTTTTGTAGAACTTGTTCTGAGCAGTGGATGTTTATGGTCTTATTTACCTTCAAACTTGATCTTGTAAGATAGTGACCATTAGTGAACAGAACTTGACTCCAAATCTCTAAAAAAAAATAATAAAATAGAGATTCGTGTTAGTTTTTTTTTTTTTTTTTTTTTTTTGAACAGGAGATTCATGTTAGTCTAAAAATTGAAAACATAAACTAGCCACTTCCACAAAAACGGCTTTGAATATCGATTGTCTGAATTGTATATTCGACTACTCGAGACAACAGTTACCGATCAAAGAACGACTTCTGAAAGTCATGATTCTTGTGATTATTGAATATGCGTTTACATTGCAGCCCCTCGTAGGGAGTTTGGTAAGGTCATTTTCTTCACCTCACATGAAAAAACAAAGTCCAGAACAAAAATGCTACCTTATTATCACTTTCAGGCAATTTCGATCACAAAAACGTTTATCATCATCATCACCTATCAGATAAGCCAGATAAAAGTGTAGCCGAGCAAAAAAAGAAGAACCAGAACCACCATTTCATCACAGAAAACATTACGTATGGCAATGGATCAGGATGAAATCAAGACCATATTCAAGATAGGTCTCTCGGTCCTGGCATCTCTAAGCTACACCTATTTCATATCTTCGGAGATCCCCCAAGGCAAACTCAGGTTCTTCTCCCTCCTTCCTATCTTATACCTCTTCTTCATCCTCCCTCTATCTCTATCTACAGCCCTCCCTGCCGGAGTTATTTCCTTATTCGTCACCTGGATCGGTAGCTTCAACCTCCTCCTCTTCTCCTTCGGCTCCGGTCCGCTTTCGTCTCAACCTCCACCAAAGTCTCTCCTCCTCTTCATCCTCCTTGCTTGCCTCCCTATCAAAACCCAAAGCTCAAACCATCGAATCGCCGATAAGTCATCTAAACCAAAGAAACTGCCTCTGAGTTTGCCAACCAAAGTCCTGCTTTTTGCTATTTTGGTGGCTCTGACCGACTACAAACATTACTTCCACCCCAAGGTTTTGTTAGGCCAGTATGGCTGCATGTTGTACTTATTCGTCGACATACTCGTCGGCTCCTGCAATGTTCTGATGCGAACGGCGCTCGGGATCGAGCTCGAGTCGCCGTCCGATGAGCCGTACCTCTCGACGTCGCTGCAAGACTTCTGGGGCCGGAGGTGGAACCTCATGATAACCAACATTCTGCGCAACACCGTATACAAACCCGTACGGTCAGCCGTGGAGGCTTCCCTAGGGAGGGAGTGGGCCCCACCGCCGGCGGTGTTGGCCGCCTTTTTGGTCTCGGGTCTGATGCACGAGCTCATATATTACTACATGACAAGGGTGACTCCGACGTGGGAGGTGACGTTGTTCTTTGTTCTTCATGGAGTGTGTTTGGTGGTGGAGGTTGGCTTGAAGAAGGTTTTAAGTCCCAAGTGGCGGTGGCATTGGGCCGTGTCAATCCCGATGACACTCGGCTTTATAATCGTTACCGCCACTTGGTTGTTCTTCCCGCCGTTAATGAGGAATGGCGTGGATGAAAGGGCGATCGGAGAGTGCAAGGAATTATTAGAGTTCATAAACAAAAAGTTCGAGTTAGAACGTTTGGTTTCATGGACGTCTCTTGCTTTGGGTGGTTAGAATAGTTATGCAAGTTTAGTGATCTCATTAGTTTACACAACAATGAAAATTACATTTGTAACAAAAGTTTAGCATCGTACGTTACAAAGCAAGACGTACGTACGTACGTTTGTATCAAATTCCAGATGATAAAATTTCACACTAATTTTAGCATATGCATGATATTGGTTGGTTATCGTAACATTTGTGTGATAGCCGCCAATATAAGCATCAACTTTGTACTTCATTCAGAAGTGAGTCTCGAGCTAGATATCAAAGATTAGTTATGGTTTTTTCAATTTACGTACACACACAACTGAAATATATGAGATACTGAAGAAAATTAAAAGAATGTTTCAAAAAGATTGGTACGTCACTTGAAGGTCATTAAATTGGTACGCTGCTATCCGATAGTGATGACGGCGGAAAAAAGATGAAGGTTGCTAGGGTTTCTCTCAAAGTTTCTCTAGGAGTTGGGTTTAGGCTGCATCAGCTAGGGTTTCATCTGATTGGGCTCTGACGGATGAATTTGGGCTTTGACCCCTAATTTAGAATGAGTTATGATCCAGGTAACTAGTGATTTTCGCAGAGTCTTGATAGTTTTCTCCGAAACCTAGTTTCACATGTAAAATAATTGTGCTTAATTGCTATAAGGTGGATGTACTTAGGATTTCAAAGTTTATATTTTATCTAGTATAGGACTTGTAATTCTACAAGACGATGTTTTCTGACGACCCTATAAAGGTACGTCGTCTTTGTACTGCTTGCTCTGATTTAAATCGTATGACCTTTTGATAAAAAAAAAAAAAAGGTGGCATGGACATAAACAAAATCTAAAAAAAACACTAATAAGAATCATATATGTTTTTCTTTTTAATTTAATTACAGGATTTTTTAAACATACACCACCAAGGAACAACATCGAGAAGAAACAACCCAGATCAATGATCTCTCGGTGTGTTGGTGAAGAACAAAAGGAGCTCAAGTTCTGGATTTTCTAGCTTTTGGTTTATTCGTATATGGCTGCAGTTAATAAACAACATAAGCTAAATTGCAAAACTCATGATTACATGTCAGATTTGAGCTTTGCCTTTTCTCGCTGTAAGAGGGGGTTCATGTTTTTGATTTTCTAATTTTAACATAAAAGATATATAAAATGTGGGGAAGGAGTTTCCGTTGCCGAATTCAGGCGTTCTCCTGTGGAGGGTGGAGTTTGAAAAGCACATATGTTTTCTTGCTGTGTTTTTATCTAGTTACGAAATTGTGAATTAGGTTGATGAGTTGACCATACATATTGCATATTACATGCATCCTATTGGTTTTGGATATTAGCTGTGGATTTTTTGCATGCTAACTTTTCTCATAGGCTACACTTAAGCTTGTACGTACACCATGTTAATAAAGTTAAAATTTGTTTAATTAAACCTCCTATATATCTTCTCTTCTCCTCATTATGTGCTTGCACATTTGCAATGGGGTTTGTGCATGCATGCTCCTAATTTGCTTTCTTGGTCTTTAGTATTTACCATGTTCTTTTGTGGTTCGATCAAACTTGAATTACAAATGTAGGAAGCACAAGCAATGAGTGCTACACTGCTATCAATTTCTGATAATTAAGGCCAGACGATATGGGGTAAGGTTCAGTGACAGTTTCAACTGTATTAAGCCCTGGCCTCAAAAAATTCTCACTCGTCGATCTTCATTAAAAGATAGAATCAGGTTGAAGGTTTCAATAACTGTGCGACCTTAAGTTCGTCCAAGAATACAATTAAAAAGTTTACGTTGGTTTGTGGATACTTCAGGGCTCATCAAATATAAGAATATTACATATGATTTATTTCAGGTAGCAACTTCCTCTTGATTTCCAGAAGACTCGGAACCTGTATGGTACTCTGGAACAAAAGGAAAGAACATAACATTGTCGTATCGTCTTGTGAATTATAGGTTACCATAAGTGGATAATTAGAACTGAAAAGAAGAAACTAAAACTAGCACCAAGAAGACGAAGAAGAACAGAGACAACACAAAGAATCCCTAGCACTCCCACCTAGCTGAATCCATCCCCACTCCATTATGCTTTACAGTTCCACCTCCGCAAGTTTCAAAGCTTGTTTGAACATGGAACAGAAGGAATCCATTTGCTCCCTTTTAAGCGCCAACAGAATCTCAATCCCTCCTTCCTCCTCTCTACTATTACTCACGTAGATACATCTGTCAAAATCAACGTTAATCACCTCACACTTTTTGGGTCTCCCCCAACCAAAATCAAGTTCATTGTAAAAATCAAATCTTGGCGACCCAGCAAGGGTGGTAAAATGTCTAGGAATACTTTTTTTCCTAGTAGCTCCCTTGACCCAACCTGCAGTCCAATCCTCTGCATTTCTCAATACCCCGTTCTCCAAATCCTTCACATTGTTTCCTATGGCGTTCACAGCCGCAACGATCCCATTTTCTCCCACAAGATCACTCTCCTTCGCTTGCGCTGAACGAAGGGACAAACAGTTCCCAAAGTATGATCCCGGCAATGGATATCCAAGGCGGTCGCGGCAATTCGCTGCGTAATTGAAGTGGCATTGCATTTCGTCATCACTGATCTCCTCTGCTTTCACCATAGAAACCCATGTAAAAGCGCATATGACCACAAAAGATGACAAATGTGTTGGCTTAGAATCTTGAAGTTTGATGAACAAGTTGGAGACCCAGAGTTTCAATCTATCAATTTGGGCTTTGCTGAACACAAATGTGGTTCGAACTTTTCCAATGAGGAATTGGGTTCTCAACTGCTCACATTTGGTAGGAGTACTAGTCCAGCTTCTCCAATCATCTACGAACTTGTTCTTTAGGTCACACGGGTCTTTGATCAAACCCCTGTTATGAGATGGTAAGGACTCTATTTTAATGTCTCCTCCTCCTGATCTACATACAGAGGCCCAGAACTTCAAGAAATGATGAAATGAACTCTCATCAGCCAATACATGATCACAGTTGGTACCAATGCAAATCCCAGAGTTTGGGAACACAGTGATCTGTACAGCCAGAAGAGGTACCACACGTGTGCCGTCCTCTAACACACTCGAAGGCGGCAGCGGCGGAATGAGGAGGTGAGATTCTTCAACATCTTCTACAAGGTGGGACGTGAGGCGGTTGAAATCACCTGAGGACTCGGCAATTGTCAATGTCAGTGAGGCGCCCGCGGTGTATTGTAGATAAGGCTTGGAGGGTGGTGGAGGGCATATGAGATTTGAGGCCAAGGGAAAGAAGTGTTGGAGAGTGCGAGAAAGGGAGTGTTTGAGCTTGGGGAGGATGGTTTGGGTGAATTGGTGAAGAGGCTGAGGGAAGTCGAAGGAGAAGACACTTTCGTTGGGAGGAGGGAAGAGGAATACAATGTCAAAGAATGTGAGGGGGAGAGTGGTGGTAGGAACTGAGCCTGGTGGTGGAGAAATCTGACATTGCTCAATAACCTTCACTGGGCTGCAGGAACCGTTCATCTCTTTCCTCTGTTTTTTCTTGCTCTGTTTTCTATGTCTACTTTCTTTCTATGTTTTCCTCTGTTTAGTCACAAGCTCTATATATAAATGTGTTTTAGACCTTTGTAGTAAATAGATCACGGAGCTAAATCTATGTGTACAGTTTCTTACAACGTAAAAGTATTTGCTAATTTGCTACACTAACTTATTGTTGTGAAATGAATGATCAAAACTACAAGAAAATTAATGGTGTAATGTATTACGGTTATATTCTTTATGATTGATCATCAGTTAGCTAAGCCAGAAGAAACAAAGGAGAAGCAAAAGATTGGGGAAGGATCAAGGGAGTAAAGGAGTTACAAAAATAGTAGTCATTTTACATTTCATATTTGTTGAATTGCATGTTTGTTTGAAATTGCCTTTCAGTTTAGTCCTTCATGTCTGTTTGAAATAGTTCTGAAGTAAATGACTCTTAAAAATGTAATCAGCGACTCATATCTTTCAATAGGATGAGAGTTACGGATGGACAACGAACAATGGACGAATTCTAAAAGTTAACGGTTCGTTTATTAACCAGAAAATGGTAAACTTTTTATAATTCATTGCAAAATAACAACAATATATTTATGAGAGAGCTCATATCATGCTCTTTTATTCATACAATGTTTGTCCTCAACTCGACGTACATGAAAATGTAGTAACTCACTTTTCGACACCTTCAATACAAAGCCATTGACCCACAAAGAAGCTGTCACAGTTGATATTAGGGTTGATGGCAAGGAAGGTATCGAGACTCAGGTTGAACATTTCAGCAACAAGACTGCAAGTATCACCTTCCTCTGCACCATAGACGGAATTGCAAGCCAGGGCAGAAGCCTTCTTCCCTGCAATTCCAACTGCATGTACGTAGGTAGCTTTCTATGTATCAGATAAAGATCACGAAACATGAATATTCATATACGTAAGTGAATGATCAGAAAACCTTACCAGCTAGTCGTGTACTCTCAGCTACTGTGATCATGACAAGAAGAGAAACAACTAGAAGTAGAATCAAGTTAGCCCTAGCCATATCTCTCTTCTTCTATCTTTCTAAGTAAAGACTATTTGTTTGTTGATTGATTGCGGCTTTGGGTTGATTTATGCATGTATTTATAGAAGAAAATACATACATAGGAATCTAACATTGTAAACTTTGAAATCAATTTGGCCGGCCGGCATTCTTACATTGGATCGCCGGGGGATCTAAGAGGGTAATTTTGCATTGGATTGCTCGATATTGCTGGCCAAATACGTAAAATTATTTGTAGATAATGATGGATATAGTACCATGCAGTCCTCGTACAGTTTATTATACAGAACAATGTCTTGGACATTTCACATTTGTCAGTATTATTGATTTCTAAACAAAGCTAGTACAACATGTAAATTTGTTGCTTGAACTTGAATTCTTCTTTGCGTTGTATAGCTTATTATGCTGAGCCCTGAAACAAAATCCATTGATGAACACAGCTAGATCGATACCATTGGCAATGAGGTTAGGATTGATTGAACAGAAGAAATCGATCAGCATGGATATCAACACTGAACTCTGCCAATGAGGCAACGTCCATGCATGTATAGTATCTTAGTCTATTTACTTCTAGTGAGACTTTCATATGTCACGTATTTCATCGAGTAATCTTTGTGAGCATCAAACCGGATCTCACTGTATGTCTGTATCGGAAGGTTGAGGATTTGATCTCACCGTATTGGATATATGCTTGGACACCAAAAGGAATCGTATATAAAATCTTCTGTAAGCTTAATGTTTGCAAATTAGGCTAAATTTGTGACATATTATTGAAATACAATTAACATGATATTTTATGTTCATATTTTGCATGTGACAACAGTTTATTATACCTATATGACTCGTTCGGTTTTTCATCTTATATCAAATTTAACGGGTATTGGTTTAATTGCACACTTAAATCTATGAGATGGTGGAGGCAACTAAGTTGAAGAATTATAAAATCATATAATCAGAATTAGGAACTTTCATAAAAGGGAATTGCATACAAGGTGATCAATTGTAATTCTTTTCAGAGGAGAAAACAAACTACAATAGAGATTTGAGACGCAGATTAACATCATGACAATACAGTGAATACACAAAACATATTAATATTAATGTACTAGTCAACCAAATTGTCACCCATAATGTATAATTACATATTGATTTTTGTTTCCCTTTGCCCGCGCCGGTTTCAAATATATTCTTTTTAAATTTGTAACGTATGAATATGATGACAATCATCAATATGCGTCCATATGTCATTGCTAACAAGTTGTAGCCTCATTTTTAATTTGATATATTGGTGGATAAACGTACTCATCCTTAGAAAACCAAAAAATGTATTGTGTGGTTAAGGCCATCTCCAATAGAGAGGGCTATATGAGCTTTTTATTCTTTTTCTATAAACAATGGATTCCAACAACAAAGGTCAATAGGGCAATAGAGCTTAAGGTGGGTGTAGAAGGCTGAAAATAGCCCTCAAAGTGACCCTTTGGCTCTTGTGGAACCCACAGAACAATAACATTATTTTAATGAAATACATGTGTCTCATGCATAAAAATAGTTATCCAATGGTCCATGTTAAATAAGGCTTGTAATCCAATGGTATTCCAAAGTTTAATTGAATATGCATGTTAACTATTCAAAAAAAAATTTATTTGCTTTTAACCTTTGGATATAAATTCAAAAAGAAAAAACATAAGGTTTATGTATTATTTTATTTGTTCAAAAATTTATGTAGAACTAAAGGAAACTAAAGGAAACTTTCATTTATTACAAATGAATGCAAACAAGCCAAGTTGAACAAATCTAAAATCGTAAAATATTGAAAGGGCTAAAACTTAGCCCCTCCTTGTTGGAGATGGTTCACTTGCTTAAGAATAAAAAACAATATTCTGGGGGCCAAATTTTTGCTCCGGCCCTAATATTGCTCTCCCTTATTAGAGATGGCCTAAGACACCATGTCCACCCCATGTATTCTCTTGTTTCTTTAGTCAAGGTGTGAGGACGGCCGTACCAGCCCCTTTTCAAAAAAAAAAAAAAGAGGGAATGACGTTTTGAGTAATTTATAAATAATGAAATTCACGGCTTCCTTCATTATTACAATGCTATTACAGTGACTAGGAAACAATACACATTTTTAATCTTCATCGTAAAATGACAACAACGAACGGGAAACAATGGGTTGGGCTGAGACGGCATCGATCAAAGCTAGCTAGGTTGCTTGTTCAACCTGTTTTATTGTTACATTATTTGTCCTCAGCTCAACTTATACATGAAAATGTAGCATTAGCTCACTTTGTAGTGCCATCAGTACATAGCCATTGACCCACGAAAAAGCTCTTGCAGTTGATATTAGGGTTGATTGCAAGGAAGGATTGGAGACTCAGTTTGAAAGTTTGAGCAACACTACCGCAAGTATCACCTTCTTCTGCACCATAAACGGCATTACAAACCAGGGTCGGAGTCCTCTTTCCAAATCCATGAGCAACTGCAATGCCTAATGTAGCATTGTGTGTACGTATTAGATAATTAAGTGGACAGAAAATGAAAATTCATATACACAGAATCAAAGAAAACATGCATGTCGACGATACAATTAACAGAAGTACTAATAAAGATGAAAATTCTTACCACCAAGTCGTTTACTCTCAGCTACTGAAATGATGACAAGAAGAGAGACAACTAGAAGTAGAATCAAGTTAAGCTTAGCCATTCTTAAATCTTTATGAGCAAAAGAACTCTGTTATTTTCTTTGATTCTTGAGCCTTTGGGTTTAGGTATTTATAGAGAAAATATGCAGGGACATTGTAAACTATATGATTCCTTTCGTTCAATAAGAGGCCGGCTTGTTTTACTACATTGGATTGGTATGGGATTTAGGGAAAAAAATTGCATTGGTTTGCTCAATATTGCCTATGTTGTTGTCTTTGCTTTTAATATTATGTAGCACAACGTAAAAACATGCTTTCCCTTTGTCTTAAGTAAATGAATACATGATATTTTGGAATCAAGTAAATGAATGTATTCGATAAACTGACATGTTATTGTGAAGATGTTCCTGTTCAAATATGATCTTTAGAAGTTTTCGATGCAGCTAGCTGGAATTTATTCCTCACGATCGTATGTTTATACGATCGTATGATTTTACTCTGTTTATACATACTTTATACTATTGTGATATCTGGGGCTTCACTCTGTTTGCACCCCTGCGTTTTCTACATACGTTATACTATTGTGAACTATAGAGCAAACAAAAGTGAAACAGAAGGAAGAATAGCCAACCACAAAATCAATCAGTCTACGATTAAGCAAAGTATAGAGCAATTCAAAAGGATTGAAAACTCAAATAAAACTGAAACCTTTAAGAGCAAGCAATGGAAGCATTTTATTAGCACATCACACATTGATCAATTCTGTACACACAAATACAATTATTCAGATCAGCTGCACTTAGGATCCATAACTTATAGGAGAAGCATTTACAATTGAAAACAGTTCAAGTGTTGAGACCTGTGATAAATACCTGTTTCATTTGAAACATTTATTACCATAAATACTAGTGAATCAAGCAACAGCTTCAACAAACTTATGCGACGCCCATGTCTTTGCAAAATCTGATATCTTGCTTTAATCCACCTGTACCCGTCTCAGCTGAGGAGAGTTCAGACGAAAAGACTCAATTGCTTCAGCCAGAATTCCACCACAGTGCATAATATCAACACTCCAAACGTTTACAGCTCTTTAACATAGAAATGATGGACGCATTAGTAAGCCCTTTACACCATCTCACCTTCAAATCAACCAAATAGTTACACGAAACTAGCATCGACATGAAATCCTTGTCAAGCAACATTTCATTGTACGACAAATCCAATTTTCCTGAGTTTCTTCAAATTATGTCCTGATGTGGACAGCAACCCTGGTTCCCTTTCAACCACATCACAATTAATTAGTGCCAATTCTTCAAGGCCAGAACTCACAGCAGTCCCAAGTGCCTTTAGGCCTTCACCACTGACAAGACAACAACTCTGAAGCCTAAGACTTGAAAGGCTTCTGAAATTCATAGCAACAGCCAATAGATGATCATTCTTAAGGTCAACACTCATAGATCACATGATGAGGGTCAGTGATCTTTGCATGATTTCTCCTTCAAGGTCTTCTTGCCTGAAAAACTATTTAGCTCACAAATGTTTTAGCTTTCCTATATAATTGGAGAGAGAGAGAGAGAGAGAGAGAGAGAGAGAGAGAGAGAGAGAGAGAGAGANA
>NC_020496.1:29698138-29709615 GCF_000184155.1 Fragaria vesca subsp. vesca | reverse complement strand
GAGAGAGAGAGAGAACTATATATAACAGCAAAAATTACAGATGATGGGATTCCCATCTAGATTTATTATACCTTCCTTCATAAACACCAATATTGTTAAGGTAGAAAGCCAGAGAATCAGGAGGCTTTTAATCTGAGACCTGGTTTTAGGTTTGTCTCAAAATGCAGTCAATGACATTAAGAAAGAAAACCTAGCTGCTTATAAGATGAGACCTTTTCAGTTACAAGGAATGGAAAGACTTTAAGCTACCGTCCTGATACTCTCTCTCTGGTCTATTCTGCATTTCTGCTTTTAGAAACCAATAAACCATACATATGACCATAAATGTTGCTAAGATGTGGTTTCTCATTAATGTTTGCTAGTTTCATAAATATATCTGATCTAGCTATTTAATCCTAGGAAGAACCTACCTAAGGTACCTACAAAAAGGTGAAGCAGAGGCTTATGGAAGAACCAACTAAACTATATTGATAACTGAAGCTCACAATAGTTACCTTACAGCCAGTAAGGTCTGGACATAATGCTCGTCTGGAATGCAATTGAGCTCCTTGGAGCTATCAAGGAGCTGCCAAAACAGAAATTTCGAAGTACAAAAATTAAACTTCTTCCCCTATTTACTTGATACCTTTCAAGATAGGAAGAAATCCACATTTTATTAAATAGTTTTTACTCCCTATTCTGCTTAATAAACTATTGATCATGTGCATGGTATACTTTCTTCCCTTACAAATTTTAAGTCCCTTAAAATTAGAAAGTGTTGTGTATTGGACTCACCAAATATCAGGAGAAGCACTTCTGATCACTTAAAAATTTGCAACATTTTCTGATCTCAGAATTTCATTAGAATACAGTAGCTGTAAAATTCGTCAGAAGTGCCTCATGGCATCCTCAAATGCAACACCACAATAAAGTTATGCCACGGTAAAAGCGTCGTGAAGTTTTGCATGCCTTCCCTCAAAAACATTTTGCTAAATTTGAGTTCTTGCTGTTTATGTTTGGTAGATATAACACAACGAACTGGTCCAATCAAGTGCTTTCTAGACTATCATTAAAAAAAACATAAATGAGCAAACAAATAAAAATGAAAACCCAGAAGCAACCATGCCCTCTGAGAAGTACTGACAGTATCATTATGCTAAATATGTGCAACCAGCAACCCTTCCAGGTTGTCTAGGTGCATCTATCACAAATGAATGATTTTGTTTTCCTTTATGTAGCAATCCTCCAACAAGTTGCTATGGAAGTAGAGAGGATTGTGCACCAAAGATTAACAGTAACATGAATATTTGAAAAGAATCAAAGACAGGATTAGGGATCTAGCAAGTAGAGGTATACATAACAGTCTAGTGTTTTATAAATAACCTGAAACTCACATTCAATAGCCAATTCAAAGTGATGATCTTGACAGCAATATTCTAGCCTAACCTAGAGCACCTGGTTTTCCTGCAATATGGCAAACAAGGATCAAACAATAAACAAACAAAAAGACGATGATCTCAAACCCTGAACAAGCAACTAAAAACTGTACCAGCATTTTATTACAAATTAAATAAAACTAAAAGATGAAATTGGAATACCAAGGTCACTCCGAGAAGCTCGGAGACGCCTCCTGAAGAAGCAACTTAAACAATATAAATAAATAAAAAGATGAATCTGAAATATTAGTAACATGCAGCAGATAATTAGAAGAGAGACAGCAAGTAGTAGCACCTCAAGGCGCTCAATTGGAGTGATCATCATCTTCGACTGGCATTGCATATCGGCACAAAGGACATAGGTGGCTAATCTCCATCCACTGGACAATGCAATGTACATGATAATGGTGTGTGCAGGGCAACACAGTAATGTTGCCGACAGAAGCAGCAGCAGCAAAATCCTCCAAACAAATGGAACACTCTGACGTTTCTTTGATAACAGTATTATCATCAAGTGTCACCGGCTTCAAACCCTGAATCGATGAATTACTTGCAGGAATCAATTTGGGCCGTACTACATCTTCAGGTACATATACATCTACACCTCCATCTCCATCTCCATCTCCATCCCCATCTCCATCCCCGGATCGAGCACAGATGACAGTCATGTCAAACACAGCCGCATCAATGCTGTTGGTGGAAACAGCCGCCGCAAGCACCGGGAAGAGCTCTTGAACAACTTTTGGTTGTTCAACATCAGGGACACCCATGGTTGTAAGAGCCTCATACAATTTCCGCGCATAACGATTTGCATTCCGTGGCCGCTTGAATCTTGGAAGATCGATGATAACACATTGTTGAGCTATTTGAGAATATTGTTCATAAGAAAGGGGCATGCTGCGGTTATGTTGGATGCCTCTTACCTTAAAAAAATAAAGAGAGATCAGCACCTTGTCCTCCGTCCACGACCGGAAGCTGGGGGGGTGCTCTATGTTGGTTCACTATGGTCTCGAAATAACATTTCTCTTCCATCTCGATCGCTCGCTTCTTCTTCTTTTTTCTGGGTTCCAAGATCTTCCAGGCTGGGTTACTACTTAAATCCTCAACCCTAATCTAACTCGACCAGGATTAGGATACCCTCTCACTCACGGACAACGATCCCAACCAGAACTTGGATCCGGGAATCAACAGATAATAGATATGACCAGACTAGATCGGGATTCAACAGAAAAAGCCTATTATCATCGACAATTTTTTTCTTTTAGTTCCCACACGTGTCGGATAGACTCACGTTTCCCCAACCATTCTCTCTTACGTGGGAGAATTGTAATTCGGCCCGTGGTGGGTTAGTCCGCTAGTCAATAGTGGGCATATATCTCTTATTTATTTATTAAATTAAATTCAATTTATCTTATTAAAAACCCCTTTAAGGACCAATTAAACTATTATCTCAATGACGGAGACGGTAAAATTCTTATTATAATTAAGCTAGTAAATAAGGTAAAAATTTAAGGGTCAGGATGTGACATTTGTAATTTTCACTTTTATTGCTAATGTATTTAAGTTTAATTTATCGACACATTAATTTAATAATATGTATGTTACATAGAAAAAAGTTTATTCGATTAATTTGATTTTTATACGAGGCCACATTTTAGTTGTTTGTCTCAAGCCTCTAAAATGTTAGGATCGATCGTGCCATTATATTTGTTGTTCAAGTACTGAAGGAGATATATCTCGATACGTGGCTATATTGTGCTTGCAGTTGTTACTTCAACTAAATTTTGATGACAAAAAAATGTTTTAAAAGAAACTTATCAACGATTTTATCATTGTTTTGTCGCAAAAAGTATGCATGCGAGTGTTTAAAGCAATATCATCGCTTAAAGATGAGTGTTTTCTCCTTATTGATTTGGGATTAATTAGCTAACTAGCTAGTTAATTAGACACGCACGTTTTCCTATTTCATGTACGAATATAAGTCCTTCTCCTTGTTGATCAAGGGACTATACCACCATAGTTTGGTGACCATCTCGGTAGGAATATCCCTTCATCTTCAAGCATGTCCACCGATGAGCATTATTATTTCAGCAGATCAGAGTGGTGTTGCGAAAAGAACCAATCGGACTTGCACCAGGTGCGGAAGAAGGAAAACTTCCGATCAGTCTTGTCTCTTCAAGCAAAGCCGATGCTGGGATGATGATCTAACCGACTTTTCATCAATTGAAACATCCGCACCTGCAAAATTGAGCTCTTCCATCACTTCTCACCTAGACACCATGCACAAGTCTTTATTGAACTTATGGTTAGTCACCTTTCGATAATGGGTGTCCCAGGAGCAGCCAACTATTCTTGAAAAACTACTTTATGAGGCTCAGGCGGCCGTCCCCGGAGGGCACCTTTTTGTGTTCATAGCCGACGTGACTGTGCGGTTTTCGGGTAGCTTTCACGATCACGGTAACATTGTTGCTGAGTGCTGATCTTATCAGGGAAAGTCTTAATATCTACGTTAAAGTAAAGAATTGTATCTTTTTGGCTTTCGTTACGAAGTTGAAGACTCGCCATCTTCCACACTAGGCACGGCGTATCGACACAAGGGGCACAAATGACTCTCCAACCTATAGAATAATGCAATCCACATGATAAAGGTGAGTGCAAGGCAAAGGAGTAATAAGTTGATCAACACCACCTTGTGCAAATTCATCCCTACAATAACTACGTACATGACAGGTTCTGTTTGATAGTAGCCTCTTCCAAACAATCACGCCTCATCCTCATGTAACCCCGCTATTGCTGACCTCGCTGCAGGAACCAACTCGACTTTATAAGTTTCAAAGGATTCCGGTGCAACCCGGCCTATCAATCGTAGTATGATAATCAACACCACGAATCTCAAATCCTTCAAAAGAACTTGCACATATCTTCAGAGAGAAGTCTCAATTGATCAACTAGCTAATATAAGCCAGATTGTTCATCCAAGTTGTAAGTAGTCCAACTTGTATCGTTACTATCGTATACGAAATATATCAACAATGAACAATGAAATCAGTAGCAATATACATGGATGTAGCAAGCTTGCACAATCTTCATTCTTGTGCCTCTATTATGTACCCTCACTATTTTCAATCCCTTCACTCTTCGATCTTCGATCTGTGTTCTGTTGGTGAAATTACAAGAAATTACAATAAAAATTATAATTTCAAATAATAGAAGCTTGTTGACAATAGGCTGAGGCGCGGGTATCTCGCTCTTTTTAAGGAGATTCAAGCCCTCTGCGGAATAACACCGGTGCACCAGACTCTTGACTTGTCCCCTCCATGATACAACAGTCTAACAATAAGTTGTATGGCTCACTCTAATCGGCACAAATCAGAGGAACCTAAAGCTCCACCACAAGAACACCTTTATTTGGCGGACTAAAAACACAATGACACTTTGGGGAATTTTTTGATGGAAAATTGATGGGTGAATACGTAGTTGTAGTACATGTGATATATTTCTTCATGCAACAAATTGTGGTATATATAGGTTTGTTGGACACTCCTATGATTAATAGTGACACAACCCACCCCGAAATTTCACCCTGAAACCCGGAGTAAGTCGTGCGGGGACCACCTCTAAGGAAAATTTACCGAAAAGATTGGTAAAACCTCCCTTGGAAATGGACAACCCTAACCCGAAAAATTTCCAATTCACACTCTTACTACAGCACGTCCAAAAAATATAACACACAATTATCCAGCTAAATAAAAACAAATATTATCCTTCAGAAATTCTAAACATAAAGTCAACCGACCGAGCACACCACCGAAATAATATACAATAATCCCAAAGTATTCAGAGCTACTAGACACTAGCGGAAGCAAGAAAACACTAGTAGGTTAAACATGTAACCTACTGATGAAAACTGGCGGAAAAGCGGGTAACTATGCCTCGTCTCCTACTAGGTCCAACCTGAACTCTGCAGACTGGGCAATTTAAAACGAAGGGCCCAGGGGAAAACATGTGGAACAGTTAGAGTGAGTGGACAAAATAAATTAAATAAAAATATTTCTTTATGCTTCCCCAATTTAATTTCCAAAGAAAAACTGCATGCAATCGCTCAAAAGCGCTCAACTCAAAAATTGGCAACTTCACGACCAGCACCGGCTAGTCACCACAACTTAAAAAAATACAGCCCCTCAGGCTAAATTATATATAAACATATATAAGTGTATGTATTTACACTCGTCAGACTCCTTGTATGAATTCTAAGAACAAATTAGAAAAATAGAAATTCATACAAGGCTACTACGCTTGTGTCTAACGCTCACGTCACACCATAATGGAATTGTACCTCAGTATGGCAGAAAAAAGCACGAGTGTATATACGTGTGGACTCCCTATAATGAAAACCTAAATAAACCAAATAAGAAAATAGTTTTCATATAGGGCTACTACGCTTGTGTCTAACACTCACGTCACACCATAATGGTATTTTACCTCATTATGGCGGATCAAACACGTATGGCTAGCTAGCATTTATATATACATACTATCATCATAAACATCCAATAAACATATCCACCGAAAATCTCATTTTCGGGATCTCTCCAAAGGAGGAAAATTGCCAAATATCCGAGAAACAAATAAATCTCAGGAAAAGAAATAAATAATCAACAGATAATTCATCGCATGCTTTTCAATTAAAATAAAGGTCCACTCACTAATTAGGCCTAAGCCTGATGACGGTCCGAGGCTTCCTCTGCTCGGGCCTCCTCTCGTCCTGTTCCAAATATATAATTAATTTCCCACCAAAAATCCAATATTTAAACAAAATGGGCAAAATTAAACGTGAGCCTCCCACACACTCATCATTGCCCAAATTCGCCATTCTTAACTCATCAATACGGCTCAAACTTCGCCGAACATACCGGCAGCCGAAAAAACAACTTCCCACAGAATACGACTTAAATCCTACGGCCGGATTCTACATTAATTAACCGCCAAAAATACCAAACTTCGGAAATTCACAAACCTATCCAAAACTCATCCAAAAATTTCATAACTCACTTCAATAAACTCCCCTTAATATTCCAAATGTAAAAACATTAAAATCTCCCAAACAGCTCCGGCACCGGCGCCGGCTCCTCCGGCAGCGGCGGCCGGAGGCCGATTCCGGCGACCTCCAATTCCTATGAAATTTTAACAGCATCTTCCTCTCATCATGCTCTACAACTTTCCTAACTAGCACAAACCCAAAATCCAAGCCTAGCTATGCCAATCAAACAAAAACATCAAAAACGCCCTAGAGCTTTCACCTCAAATTTCTCCTTACCTGAAGCAAACCGGAGTGAGTCCTTTTAGGGCAAGGCAGCTGGGTTTGAGACCTACAAAACCATACCAAGCTTGCCCGGATTTGTGGCCGGAGGAGGGAGTTCCGGCAATGGAGGACTTTGGGCAGCTCGAGGTTCTAGGCGGGAGAACTCCTTCACGGCGGCGCTAGGGTGGCTGTCACCGGTCCAGGGATGTAGGGATGTAGCTAGGTCGGAGGGCAACAGAACGGGACCGGAGCGGTGGCGAACGGCGGCCGGACGACGGCGGAAAGACAGCCGGAAAACCGGGCAGCGGGAGACTCGAGGAAGAGGGAAACCAGGAAGAAAAAAGAGAGGAGAGAAAATGGATTTGGGCCTCACACCCCAAACCGGTCCAATCTTATAACAACCCAACTCAAAAATAAAACACCCCGAAAAAATAATACCCGAATAAAAATTACCTTTTACTAGCTAAAATTTACCATTTTTACCGTCGCCATATTTTCCTCCTACGAATAATCGTCTCCGAAACCCCTCTAGGGACCAATTAAACTATTAACTCAATGACGGAAACGGTAAAATTCTTATTATAAACAAGCTAGTAAATAAGGTAAAAAAAATATAAAAGTCGGGATGTGACAAATAGGGTAATAACCAATAGTCATAGGTTACAAGAAATAAAAGCTAATAAATCAAATAACCACCATGAGTTACATAAATAAATATAAAACGGTTTTTTTCAAAATAAAAACTGAAAGTAACACCTAAATAAATTCAAAAATAAATTAAAATATTAAAACGTAACAACATGTTCTAAATCTTTCTGAACTTCTGGAACATTTAAACACCCCTTTGAATATCTATCTGAATATTTACTCTATTCCACCTGTCAATTCTTCCTCACCCAAAAAAGGGTTTCTTGATTTTACTTCTGTCAGTGCCAAAATTTTGAGAATGCTTCCATCTTGATCTTCATACTGGCTTCAGCTCGCTTTGCTTGCGCAGGAGTTTCTTCTTCCACACTTTCACTTGCTGCAATAAAATCACAGTATTTACTTTGTGATCTCTGCAGCTTCACTCTGTTTGCACCCCTGCCTTTTCTTTTAATTCCTACATGGCTTCATGCATCAATGCTATTTTATTTCATTGCTACAAGCTTCTTTGCTTTCTTTGTTATGCTTGTACAGAATTTTGGTAAAGGTAAGCTAAAATATTTTGCTACTTTTCTGTGATATAAGAGAGGGAACCTTGTAGAGTTGTAGGGAATGTTGACAATGTCCATTAACAAGGTGATAAAATGAACCACGAAACAAAGAACAGTACGACATGGAATATGGATAAATGTTGGATCCTTTTATTGTTTTTGGTAAGAACGTACTAGATGGAATTACACTATGTATCTTTGCAATTTGAGGTATTGGATGACCGTTCCGTTATGTAACTTATGTTCATCCTGGGAGAAGAGTACTGTGATATGACTCAGGTTCATCTAAATCTCTCACATTTGAACTTGCACATATATATAGGTCCCTTTCTACTGGAAAATCTAACCTCCCCAAACAAAACTAGAGAGATGAAAGGTTATCTGATATCATGTTGCCTGTAGTTGTAGCCATTCTGCAATTGCTTAACGGCATAAGAATATGTACTGCAGTTGGAGCAGAAACATACATAGCGAAGCATAGAGGAACCAGAAAATATGTTTATTTTCTCTCCGTTTATTCTTGCAACATATACATCGATCGAAGCACACTAGAATTAAGGATTAGGGAACAGTTGGAGCATAAACACCTATAGCTAATGTAAGTGCTTGCTGCATGTTTGACATTGGCACATTGGCACACCTATATCTATGAGTTTATGAAATGCAGATAAGTAACCTCTCTATCTGTTGCTCCTTCCTCTCTCCAATATCAACAAGTCTTCATCACTGATTCACTGTGTATAGAGCATTGCGTTGCATACAGGTCATTAACTAATAACAAAGAATTTTATTCCCAGACAAGACACACAATTCAACAACAAGGTTTCAAAATAGAAACCACAGAAGAGATAACAAAACAATATAGGAAACAGGGGATCGAGAGGACATGAAAGCTAGCTAATCCTCTTCATTCATACACTGATCGAGCACATCAAACTGTTGCAGCTGGATCACTATGCGGTGCCATCAGTACAAAGCCATTGACCCACGAAGAAGCTGTCGCAGTTGATATTAGGATTGATGGAAAGGAAGAAGTCGAAACTCAACTGGAACTTGTCAACAACGCTACCGCAGGTATCACCAGCCTCTATCACCAGCCTCTGCACCATAAACAGAATCACAAACTACGGCTGAATTGCCAGCTTTAATCCCAACAGCAAGCAACAGATTCAAATGTATTAGTTAACTCACTTAACTGGGAAGAACATTGCACATATAATTTCATGTGACCATGTAGAACCTAAAGGATGTGTAACTAAGTTTTACAGTAATTAAGTATGTTACAGTATTAACAATTCCTACCCCCGAGTCGTTTACTTTCAGCTAGGGAAATGAGGACGAGAGGAGAAACAAGTAGAATCAAGCTAGCTTTGGCCATGTTAATGTTGTTCTTTCTCTAGCTAGGAAAGTAAAACAACTCTGTTTCCTTGGGTTATTATGCTTCGTTAGTTCGTTGTGCCTTGGAAAAGAATCGCTGCAAGTCTTGGAACCAAAGAATCGCTGCAAGTCTATTTATAGAAACTCAGATAGGATCGCATTGTTCAACTGTAATTTGCGAGTTTTACTACAATTGCATTGGATCGCTCGTTGCAGGCCACGGTATGATTTCGTCTATGCAAAATCATTCAACCGGCTGCCGTCCATAGCTGCCTATATACCCTTTAATCTTTATGTTTTCCCCTTCTTCATCAATTGATTAGCTAAAGAAAAATGAATCCAGAAAACAGAAAAAGATTACATGAAAATTTTATGAGATTTATATTTGTATTATTATTGTTGCAGGTGAAAAGTGTGAAACGAAAGGCTCGTGATAATGGCTTTATCAGTTACTAGTCTTCTTGCACGCGCGATACTAGTCAATAACACAGATGATTAGATTATCTTTGTAGTTTCTATCTTACACCCCAGTAAGGACTTTAAGATATTGGAAGCAATTAAGATCATGCAAAAGTTCATCGCATACACTAGAACGATAATAGATATGTTAACACATAGATATGCCAAGATCACATAAATTCTTTAAGATTAGATGAAATACCCAACAATGGACACATTTTGTTCAGAATAATCTTGATAGTTTGGTAAATTTGTAATAAAAAACCATTTTTAACACGTTAGATTAAATGATTAAATTCAGTTTAACCCCCTGAACTTTAAGGCTAAAATCAGTTTGGTCCCTAACTTTTTAATTTAATCACATTAGTCCTTGTACTCTCAAACATCATCATTTAAGTCTAAAATTTTAATACGGCTCCAAAAATAATGTCATTTGCTGAAGGGATCCACGTTTGAGTTTTTAACCTGTAAAGAGGGTAAATGAACATTCTAACGATGAAAAGACGTCATTTTTTAAAAGACCAAACTCACCCATTTTTTACTAAAGTTCAAATTTTGGACTTAGATGATGTCGTTTGAGAATACAATGACCAACGTGATTTTAAAAAAAAATCAAAAATCAAACTAATTTTAACCCTAAAATTTGAAGGAAGTAAACTGAATTTAATCATAAATTAAAATGGGCACTTGATTACCAGATGTTTATAGCTTTTCATAGTTCATGAATACGAAACCAACAATAATTCATGAATACGAAACCAAATATGAAAACAAAACTATTTTGTATATACAAACCGTTCCGTAATTCATAAAATACGAAAGGAATTACGACGAAAAAGGAAAAGTCATCTATTACTTGTCATTTCTGTACAATTTACATTATGATTCCGACCACTATCCCGGTCAACTGAACAATCAGAGTTACCCATCATCTTCCACAACAACCCATCCTCCCTGCGGGATCAACGGTAACTTCGAACCTCCAACTCAAATCCAAATTCCGACGCCGGAAAATCCAAATCTCCGGCGACCTTAGCCTTGACCCCAGCAGTTCAAGTACATGACTCGCTGCAGAGACTCGTCGGACTGCTGTCGTCTCTCCTCGCACTTCCCGCCTACTCCTCCTACGGACACGCCCGACCCAGACGAAGGCCGGAGATCGGAAGGCGCGGCGTCCCCGTCGGATCGCCTCCGGGTGAGCTGAAAGGAGTTGAGAGGGGAGTTCCATGAGGGGAGATGATCGGAAGGGGCCGGCGGCACCGTGGCAACACTAGCGGCCATCCAAACGCGGTTGAGGTAGTTCATGATTCAAGAAGAAGAAGACTGAGAGAGTTCGATCGCTTTGATGATGATTGGGAAGAGAGTGCGAGAGTGTTGGAATAGGTGAATGAGAAGAGGGTGGTATTTATAGAGGGGGAGGAAGGAGGCAAAGTGTTAAGGAGGTTTTGGAAGAGACTAGTGGTAATGGTAATGGATGGGTGGTTTTGGGATATAATAATGGGAGTGGTGGGGGAAGTGGGCCCAATCTGTTTTGGAGGTTTCTCTTTGTGGGTTTTTTGGAGGTATTGATGGAGTTTAATATTCAGTTTGTCCAAACTGCAAATTTGACTTTATCCTCATTTTCTCGAGTCTTTGATATTATCTCATGAGATGGTGGATGTTTGGATTGGATGGATAATAGGCTTTTTTTTTTCTTTTTTCTTTTTTTGAGAAGATGGATAACGATTA
>NC_020496.1:29676954-29697966 GCF_000184155.1 Fragaria vesca subsp. vesca | reverse complement strand
AAAAAAAAAAAAAAAGTATAGAAACTTGATATCTGAGCTGATGTTCAAAAAATAGCTCAAAGCTCTACGCCGCACTTCAACAACTAAAAGGCAACGATAAACTTTTTTATTAATATAAAATAATAATAAAAATATAAAAATTAATAATATAAAATGTACATCGCTATTGTCTTGAAGATTTCAGAGATTAGAAAGAAAAATGCTACATTCATCATTGCGAGAGATTCTTAGGAGATAGGAGAAAATGAGAATATTTGTAGCCAGTACCACGCAGCGTTGGAGGAGGGGACAGGTGTCGATCTTATCCGGATTCCCCCACGTGGAAATCAGGTGACTCAGCTATCTCTACCTCTCCTCACGGGCCCCCTACCTTTGTATTCATATATCAGTGGGACCTTTAATCATCCTCTGCCCAAAACAATAATAAGCACTCGCCCTTACATTTCGTCTGTTTCTTACTTTCTTTCAATACTAGGGGCAAAACGGTCTTTCGCGAATGTTGGGTCTGATACGACATGGAGGAGAGGGACATGTGGGCTGGTGTGGAGTTGGATAGTGTCTTGATGCCCTCGGGGGAGGTGATGGGCACGCATGGGCTTCATGAGCCTCCTTGCTTTATTGACGCAAATACCCTTTGTCACACTTCTTGAGTAGTTGTGTTCGTGTATTTCCGATGTTCTTGTCGAAACTCGACCGACATCGATGTGAGACAAACTTTCCGATCAATGATCACCGCCTCAATTGTGTAAAATGTTTAGTTTTTTCAGTGCCAAATTCACTATACCGAATTCATGAGCACTGCAGTATCAAAATTTCACAGCTGAAATTTTATTACTAAAAAACATCGTAAATAGTTACTACTTTAACAACTTTTAAATTCAGAGTAAAAATATTAGATGTAGCTTTTCTACTTATTTTCATGTTGTTTGGATTTGATTGAATAACAATATGAGGCCGTAAATCGAATAGTCATAAGAATTACACCAATTATTGATAAGGGAAAAATCATAAAAGACTAGGACTTTAAAACAATCTTGTTGTCATTCTACAAACCGACAACGATGTGAGACAAAGTTTTCGATCAATGAACACCGCCTTTAGTCTTTGGAAGTTAAATTTGCATTCCTCAAATTGTAATTCACACTTTTTATATTTTTTTTATTAAAGTTATCACAAAACGAAAAAATCCAAGTTAGTTAGTAAAAACAAAATTTAAGTTATTAAAAAAGAAAATATAGAGTTTAGTGGATTGTAAAATATGGAGTGTAGATACTCTTGGTAATGTTACAGTGATACTCCTGGTAATAGGAGGTCACTGGTTCGATCCTCCGCAAGTGAAAAACACCCTATGGGGAGAGGCTATACCCATGTTGCTCCCGGCCTCGGAGTGGTAGTCCCATCCGACCACCATTTTGTTGTAACAAAAAAATAATAATAATAAGGAGTGTAGATTTCACTCCCCTTATTTTTTTAGTGCCAAATTCATTATGCCAACCTTATGAGCTCTACAATATCAAATTTTGATAGTTGAAATTTCATGGTGTGGACAACTGGACATATCGTCAATAGTTACTAATCTAACGATTTTTAAATTCAGAGTTGAAATATTAGATCAAGCTTCATTTCGATCCAAATATTATAAGATTACAACTGATAATGGAAAAGTCAAAAAAGATTAGGACTTCAAACAATATTGTTGTCATAAGTCATAACAACTATTGGATTAAGTAAAGATGATGTGACGACGTTATCGAAACAAATCCAAACAGAGAAGTTAGAAAACTCCAGAAATATAAAATTGTTGGAATTGTTAGACTAGTTTAGTCTCGTAAACAAAATGCAAACAATGACTATTCTATCGACCTTTAATTTTAGAATTTCAATACTCCAAAGTGCTATAGATCTTTCGACAATCCATATAAATAGATTTTTTGTTTCAGTATTTAGTTCATTTTGAAGCACATCGGACCAAAAGTTAACAATCTCTAGTTGGACTACCAGCCTATCGCTGATAGCAATATGATAATACCAAATATACACTGCATACCCCCTTCTGTAGGAAATGTTTAGTGGGCAAAATACATTACGTGCCACAACTATTTCACTATAAAATTTCTCTAACTTTAGTTCTAAAAATGTACAGATGCAAAACGTTATGTCTTAATTGATTCATTTTCAAAAATCTATTAATTTTTATTTTGTTAAGGATTTATATTGACACAATGACATATGATATTTCATTTCGATTATTTCTTTATTTGAATGATAAGTCAAGCGTGTTATGCCAAATCCGGCAAACCTATTTCGCAATTGGATCCCAATATCATGCGGATGCCTCTAGCAACGTGTTCTCTTGCTACAGTCCGTACAACGGCCATCCGCTTCAAAGTTCAAACCCTCCTCCGTAGAAATGGGCATTGGTTGTATTTTCAACATGATTAGGATTACATGATGAAGATGGTTGTCACACTCGTCGCATACAGTGAATGTGGAACTTCATTATTGGCAACTTATCCTGACCCGGAGTCTGGAGAGAGGCCATGGTGTTTATTCTTATCAATGGTGTCGCCTTCACACTCAGCTTTCAGGTCAGGTCCACCTATCACCTTTGATCACGATCTTAAACAATGACCTCCATTTACCTATTACTTCCAGAATCACACTCAACATCTCCAGGTCTTCATCACAACTCACAAAGAAGAGAATTGGTCTCCCATTATATACGTGTATACAAACTATAAAGTAATCCATATAATTGCTTAAACTGCTCTTAATTACTCGCTTTGACACCTTCTGCCAAGCGCCAACTAAAGAAATTTAGAAAAAAAAAAAAGGAAAAAAAAAGAAGAAGCAAAAATCTGATATTTTCTGCATGAAGTTATGAAGCCTTAATTTCTTTTCTTCAATCCTACCCAGCAGAGACTTGGCACTGATGGTGATATACTACCTACTATTTAATTCATCTAGAAAAAACAGTAGCTAATTGATTATTGATCTTCCTTAATTCAAACTTTGGTTTAGTGAGCTCTAAACATCAGATATATGGTCATGCTCTCTGCTCTCAGTATCTTCAGGTCATCATCAGAAGGGAGCTGGAATGGAACATATATAATTAGTCCCCATTAATTCATATGGAGTCTGAATTATTGCTTAAATACTCGTAGCTACTCACTTTTAGACCTTTCCTCAGCTAAACAGGACTAAAAAGAGGAAATATCTGTTGTTTTCTGCACTAAGTTTTGAACCCAGAAATTCTTATATGAAATCCTATTCCTATATGGCACTGATGGTGATATACTACCCACTAATGCTTACAAAAAGAACAAAGAAGAGGAAAAGTGGAAAACCCACTGATGATCAATTATTCATGTTTCTTAATTCAAGGTGGGTTTAGACCAAAAATTAAAGAACTGTGTATGCTAATCTAAGTACAGTGACATGCTAATAATATAAGCTTCAGATTTCAGATCCTTCAAGAACAACAGGGAAACAGTTGGATAGTGATACTTTTCAATTGGACCTACCCACTTGTTAACTACATTATGAAAGCTCTATTAATTTGTGATTATTTTTACAAAAATGCAGTACATATCTATCTATCTATTGGCTTACATTCCAATTGATTGATAAAGTAGTTTAAAAGATAAGATCTTAACCTTTATTCTCCACAAAGCTCACTAATCCTTTTCTATTACGGGTTAGTGCACAGATAATCTTCAATCTCAAATCTAAATCTCTCTTGATGGGATAGAAACTGTAAATAACTACTTATAATCTGAAAGTTAAAGATCTTAGACATTTCCATGCAACCAAAAGCTAAACAAGGAACTCCTCTCACTATGTGAAAGCATTAGTCTGGTCAAATATCAGATAAGGTTGATTAAAATGTGTTTAATTTACAACTAGTGGACTATAAACTAAGAACATCCCCAGATCTCAATCCACATTACATTACTTATCTATATAAATAATAGATACTGCAAGATTCTGTCTCATTGTTGCTCATTCTCTAGTTGTCAAATAATAGTTGTAGGTGGTTACAAATTACAGCTTTTTAATTAGGATTCTTTCTCTTCATGATCCTCAGAGTGTATTATGACAGCATGGCAGCAGAGTTATAGTCCCCCTACTAACCTACCCATAATCCAAATGGACCAAATAGTTGTAAGATGGGGGACAGAATTAAGATGGTAGGTTTCCTTCAGAAGTTCTAAACCTAACAAAGAATTATGGAACTTCAATCAGATCTCTAAAATATGAATAAAACTTAATACTGTCATTTTTACTTTCTACAGATACATCTATCCACAACAAAACATGCGCCATTTACCCCTTGCCTGCCTGCTCTGTTAGTAGACATGCTCAACTTTCTTCAGACATGAAGAGGGCACACCCAATACACAATCACATATATAAATTTCCACACTAGATATAGAAATTATCTAAACAGAAGGAAAGTAACTCTACATTGAATCGACAACCCCTTCGACCTGCTGCTGCGCTAGGTATCTTTCCCTTCGTTCTTTCTACAATGGAAAATGCACATGCCACAAATAAGAATATGCACAATATGGAAATCTGTAAAAGCTCAATGCCATCATTCTAACAGAGTAACCAAACATGATGAGTGCCTCACCCATTCATCTATGACCAGTCCTTCTCCTACAATTCGCAGCCCCGCTTCTTCTGGAGGCTTCTTTCGTGAGTCAAGAGCAGCCTCGGCCTCAGCCAATTGCCGCTTGAGTTTTTCCATTGCCTAAACATAAATCAAATTCAAAGTGACAATGTTCATTACTGAGGCCAAATTAGGGCAAGGCAAAAAAAGAAAATAAACAAAGTGCAAGGAAATGCAAATTGGAGATGTCTGCATCCAACTTACGAGGGCAGGGCGTTCGGGGTCAAGGAAAACAACACGTAAAACCTGCTCAACAACCACTTGCTCCTTCTGCTCCTCAAACTGCATAAGTACACACAAAGGATAATGTTTAACATCAGATTTCTTAGATTTCACAGAATATACAGCACATCTGAAAAATGATTTAAGTGACTCTAAGATACAACATGCTGAAGAAGCAGAGGATCAAATAAGTTCCAGTTATATAGAACTTCCAGTTACAAATTCTGTCAATAATTTAAATATTCATGATGCAGTAGTGCAGCAGGCTTGAGATAGTATATGAGGATTACAAACAATGACATACAATCAGCAATCTGAGCCTGCCTTTTTATATCTGGAAACACGACAGAGAAAATGACCTCAGTTAAAGTTTTAGACTCTACGTACGCTCCCACTGATATTGTTTTGAGAACATAGATTTTGAGGTCAATGAACTGACAAGGATAGACTCAAATCAAATCGGATAATTGATGCAGTTGTTGTACAAATATTTATAACCGTATTGTAGGAAAAAAAGAAGAAGAAAAGAAGCAAAAGAGCTTCACTTAAGGTAAGAGTCTGAATAATGCCTTCAATCATACCAGTTCTGGAACATAGTCCATTTCTCCTTTAACTTTCAAGCTCATGATCTTGAACTTAACCCTGCTTTTCTGGTCTACTGGTTTTTCATTGTTCTCCGGAGGTTCCACAAACTTGAATACTGTTTGTCAAGTTACAATTTCAGATGATACACACTAAAATCTATACTAGCTGGCATTATATATATTGCAAATGGCAATGCCAAAGAGCTCAAATGAAAGGGGGAAGGGGGTGGTAAGGATATATATCAAGAGCAATGAATTACCAGTTGCAACAAGACTTTCACCAGGAGCAAGTATTCCACCTGGAGGACGCATGTAACAACTCTTTGGTGCAGTCGTTTGGAACTGAAAAACAACATGGAAACAGTAAGCACTTAGATGATTCTATTGGTGGATAAGCATAATATCAAATTGCCAGTAGAAAAGCTTCTGAAACTGTAATTCAATGCAATACAGTGTGCAGGATCAAATGTCAAGTTGTCCAACTAGTTATGACAAGTTGCCATGCATAGTGCAACATAATATGCTTGAAAGGGAAAACACAGAAAAAAGAGAACCTAGGATTGGTTGAAACACAGTTACAGTTGATACCTTGAAAGCAACATGAGACTTGGAAGTGTTTTTGATCCCAACAGCACTCTTAACCTGCTTTCCAGGTTCATCTGCAAATGAAACAATCACAGTGAGGAAAGAACACATCTGCCATGAAATCACTAATCAGAAAAGGAACTCAATATACATAATCTACTGATAAGAAAAGACTTCTAGATTGAACCTCTTTTAAGAAATTATGGGACCTATGAATGGAGAGTAACCCAAATGCAGAGACAAATCACTGAGAGTAAGCAGCTGTTGTGTATAGAAACCAAATGCTTTAGATCTCACTTCACAGCATAACTATCTTTAATCAACCACATAATAAGTACCAGATTCAGGGCAACACTAACTTTTAACAATCAAGAATAAATATATGTATATATACATTCTATGAAGAAGCCCTGGACTAGTAAACCAAAACAAACTAGAAATCCACCAAAAATTAAGTACACTTTTCATAGATAATGAACAAGTAACGCAATGTATATGCATACAAAAGACTAAAGAATCTCAAGATCCTACTCTAAAATTGAAATACTGTGATCCTAGCGTCTGTTAAATCAACACTGATAGGAATCAAAACGTGCATGCAGCTTAGAAAATCATAGAACACTCCTAACATACATTACATATATGTACTAATTTCATGCTGAAGGCCCAGATGAGCATTTAGAAACCAAACCAGTCTGAGCTAAACAAAGACATCATGCAATCAAACTAAACTACTTTCTTCTAGATTGTTGGATCAAAATCATTACTTTTACAACAAAACAAATCCCAGATCAAAACAGTCATTCAAAACCAAACATAACTGAAGATAAGGGGGGCGTACATGGGAAGAAGAGCTTATTAGGAGGATCAAGACGGAGCCTTCTCCTAGCGGGAAGCAGAGACTTGGCCACATACGACACCGTACTGCCAGAATAAAGCGCCGGACGCTCCACAGACTCGTGAATCCGACTAAGCTGGTGACCATTATGCATAGAAGACAAATTGGACGACGAAGAAGAAGACGAAGAATAAGGAGGAGGAGCAGCGTTTCGTGAATGCCAGAATGGCCTTTTGCACAGATTCCACAGCTTCCCGTCTGACCCAAATTTCTCAGCCTCCACAGCCATTGTTCGCAACACAGTCACCGGAAATCAGCCTTCCGGCAAAAGGGTTTTTGCCGGAGATATTTGGAAGAGAGAGAGATAAAAGATTGAATTTGTTGTGGAGTGGGTTTAGCTTTGTCTGTGTCTATCTGTGTGTTTTGAAAGTGGCAAATGGCGAATGAGTGAGTGTGACCTTTCACACGCTGGACTTTTTGGATTGTCGGAAACTGGCGGTGGTCACTCTTGCTCTCTCTCTCTCTCTCTCTCTCTCTGTTATTCTCGCTAGTTTCTCTTTTAAGATGCAAGAGCTATTTGCATTTTTCATTTTACTAGCATTAAGTTTTACCATGTTGATCATGCCGAACTACTAGCGTCGAGTTTGCTTTGGCCTAGTCCGAACGTTTTACCTAAGATAGATGTGATAGATGTTACATGCTAGCTTCATATTTTGATTTCGAGATGTTGTATAATCAGTCAACTTCAAGTTTTACGCCAGTAGGTTGATACCTTGTTATTTTTTGTAGAATATGCAACACTTGTTAGCACACTGGAATCTTAGGCCTCTGGCGAGGCCATTTGTGGAGGGATTAGAGTTTTAGTTGCACCAAATATCCTACGTATTCCCCTCGATTTATTCTTTGGTGCGACATTCTACTTTTGCTTTAAAAAGAATGGTTGGATAAATGGTACAAACTGACAGAGAAAGGCTTAAAAGAGGAGCATGCATAAGGTCTCATAATGATAAATAGGCCATCCCAATTCCATGATGCCAGTTAGTACACCATTATATGCAAACATGTAGTTCTGGCTCAGCCATTACTGATGCTTCCCATGTGGCCTCCTGTGATTTATAACTGGAAGAAAGAAGGCATCTTCTCGATGAATGAGTGAGATCATGCATGTTTGATAGGTACAATAATGATTTTGGCCTACCAACACTTTCATAATTTGGGGCAATGTTGACAAATCTAAATTGCTAATGCTGCGGTATATTATCTGCTATGGTATAATCAAGCAGCTTTCGCGTAATGTTACTTTCGATGCTGTGGATCTTTCTTGGTTTGAGATCGTCGAGATCGAGCATTTGAGTGTACAAGTTTGATGTATCTACCGATAAGGGATCTTTCTGCTTAGAGATTAGAGCACAGTAGTAATATTGCTACCATTTTGTTCATCTGGGATTAATATAAGAATTAAATTCAGTTTACCTCCTTGAAGTTTAGAAGTGACTTCATGTTAATCCCTATACTTTCAATTTCATCAGTTTACTCCTCAAACTTTTGAATTTTCCTCAAGCGTGACCAAATGTTCTATATTTTATCCAAATTGGACGTTAACTGTTGATAATTTTAATCTTAACTGTGAGGCCAGTATCTAGAATTTAGGCAAATCGGACCTTATATGTCCAAATCGGACCTTAACTGCTAATAATTAAAGGTCAATTCAAACGGAATATGAGAATTTGGGCACGGTAGACAGAAATTGAAGAGTTCAAGAGGTAAACTGATGAAAATAAAAATGTAGGGACTAACATGAAGTCACCCCCAAACCACACAAAAAGGTAAACTGAATTTAATTCTTAATATAATATGTTTACCTTTCATGATGAATTTCTTAATATGGTAGACATAATGGAAAGGGTACTGGCAAGATCATCTTCCTCTTTCCAGCTCAATTTGGGTCCCCAACAGCTCGGGTACATTATTAGTCCAAGTGAATCTCCTGTGTTATTACCATTCTTTTCTTCTTTAACATCGTTTGTGAAGAAGATGATCGATCGATGAAGAAGACTCTTCCTCAATTAACAGCGCTCGTAGACTTGTTCTTGATCCGACTCAATTTTCAATTTCCGTTGAGCTTTGATTTGAAGGATTACTACAAGTAAAAGCAACAACAAAAAAACCTGTATTGTATAGAGCTCGATAGGAGAATTTAAGCTTGGTTATTAAGAATGGAAGTGCATGGACTCATGAAGCTAGGCAGCTGATTAAGGGACTCATGGAGCTAAACCTTAAACCAGCCACCTGAATCATGTCTTTGCTCCTGATTTTAGGGTTTAGTTTGGGTGAATTACTCCATGAGGCTATGACATACACCTAAATTGCATGACCGTAATATTCTGTTATTCATAGTACGGTGATGCTATTAACACATTTTTTTTTTTTGTTATTAACACACCTTATCTATGATGATAGTCAATCATGAAACAAATTTCAGTGGTAAGTTTGTAAATAAAATTGAAATATGTGAATAGGATGAGAGATAGTGTGTTAATATCATCACTCATCATAGTAACAGTTATTCCCAACAACTATAAACCTGATATATTGTATAACAACCTAGTTTACACAGTTGAGATATTATCTATTTTGGGCCCATCGGTCCACTTAGCATTGTTCTTAGGGTTCACCTTAAAATACGTCTCTTTACAAGGAGATATGTTTAAGGCAAATCAATTCCTTCTCCCGGGTGAAGTGGGATCTCTCACAATCCATCTTTAAGGGGCTCAATTTATTGGTCGACATATTTCCGGCTGAGAACGACTCAATATCATTTGTAACAACCTGCATAACGAGATATTGTCTGTTTTGAGCCTCGCCCTCACGGTTTGTTCTTGGGTACCATGAAGGCGACACCTGAAGCAGACAGTATCTTACTATCCGGGGTTGTTACATCGATGATCAGTTTTTGAGCTCTGATTTTGCTTCTCTGATGAATTATCATTTGATAAAGACAAAATAATGTATAATCTTTACAATTTGGACCGTGTGACAAAAGGAGCAAGAATGCAGAAATAGATGGTAGTGGACTAGTGGTCATTGTTCAGTCGTGTGAGTGCGCACCACATATATTGTGTCTGAATTTGGAGAGGTCCAATTCAGGTGAAAGCACTGGTCTTTGACTGGCCACTCCAATCTCCTTATAATCAACAGTCAGAGTCCCATTCCCAAACCATGGATGAAAGAAATCCAAGCTGCTTAGGTGAGAAAGGCAGAAAAGCTCAGAGGACGTTCTTGGAATGGGAGGGTTGGTAAGAAATATAAGCAGATCGATAAAGAGAACTTCTTACCGATTCCTCCCAATCCAACAATTTCCTCGACTTGCTCCCTTTCTCTTCTTTTGTTTGTTACTGAGTACCATATCCGTACAATGATACATACCGTTAAAATTTTGAGCGAGGAGTAAGAGGGAAAGAGTGGTAGGGAGTTATGGGTTTGAGGGGATTGGGAAGAACGCAAACCAACTGTTCAGTCTGTTCTGATAAGTGCAAAAAGGATCCAACTTCTTCCCAAGACCCCTCATTCCAATGATTTCCTGCTGTTCATCTCTTTCCCTAACTTTTCCTGTTTATTCAATTTGCAGATCATTTCTAATTCATATAGTGTCAATTACCATTGTAGGATCATCATTCCTAATTTTCAAAAGTAACGAACTTTGATCTGTAGAGAATTTAACCACTTTGATCGATGCCCTGAAATTTATAAAGGCCTTGCTACGGTCAGAACAAGTTTGTTTTGTTTGGAAGGTATCAAGAACTGATCTTGATAATTGGTACAATTATTTGGTGAACCAAGCAATCAAATTGGTTGTGATGGCTGTGTCTATGTTGGGAAAGACATTCAAAAGAATTGAAGAGAAAAAGAAAAAGAAAAAAAGGGGTAATGAAAATAATGTCGTAACTAAACTTTGAGATTCACGTTTATATCACAGAGAACCAGAGATCTACAAATTACAATTAGTCATTAACAAATTTTGTTCAGAACCACAAAATTAAGAAGTGACCTGATGAACTGACTCAATTAGGACCCCAGCAGCTGAGGTACATGACTTTTCTGAGAGACTCCTCAGAATGCTTGGCCTTGTCATCTATGAGTTTACTTGAAACCAAAGCAGAGGATGAGGAAGAGAGTTTTGAATGAGCCTGAGAATAAGACCTGAGATGGGTCTTGGCTTGCTGCTGCATCAATTTCATTGTGTAATTCCACCTGCAGATTCCTTGGTCTTTCAAGGCCTCCACAACTCCCACACTTGCTCCCACTATCCATGCTCTCCTTGCTAATGCTGAAGAACTCATATTGTTGAAGATGGAAAACTGAAACTGCTGTTTTGAAAGTACTCGATAGTTTGATGAAAGTTATGCAAATGAGATGAGATGGTTTTGCTTTTATAAGTTCATGAATGGAAGAGGGAGCCCATAAAATATGGGAAAACCATGAGCTGCAGGCAATGGTTTTACTTGAGGGTGAGTTTGGTTTCAACGTCATCATTGCCAAGTGTCACCGCTCGGTTACTTCACTACACAGGTTTCCTTATTAAATCCATCAAAGCCTCAGGTATCGGAGGAAATCCACTGGTTATTTTTTAAGGGTGTTGCTAAATGTACTCAGCTAATTACTAAATGTACCCCGTATTAGTGTTTTGGCCAATTTTACCCTTATCTAAAAACAAACAAAGATGAATTAAAAACTGCAGTTTTTTCCTTCGACATTTTCAGGAACTTTCCGATCCTCCGATCTTCGATGGTTTTTGCCCTCATTGTTCTTCTGATATCAAAAATAACTGTATAGCTTTGAAGCACAATGAAAATCTTTGATAGATAATTATAAGTTGAGTCGATTAAGGAGAAACAATAATCATGAAATGAGCAATATGATGAACCCAGGTTTGATAAAACAATAGGAAGAACCCAGAATGGATAAACCTAGATTTCCGATCCTCTCCACTAATGTTCTTCTCTCACACCATTTATTTATCTTCTCTTTATACATTTACCCTCAATGGTTCAATCAATTGCTCTTTACTAGAATTCAATCACGATCTCTTTGTTTTCCAATTTAATATGAAGTTTTAAGGTCAAATTTATAAACAATAATCATAATAAATAGTTTGCTCTTGATCTTTATATTGTGCTTGAAACAAACTTCTGATAATGGAAGAGAGAGAGAGAGGTGTTGGGTGCTTGTGTTTGATTTTTTGAAGAAGACTTGCTGGGTGTAAATAGACATAGGGACAAAATAGAAAAAAATATGATAAAAATTGAAATATTGAGTGTAACTAGCAATTTGCTGGGTACATTTAGAAGCACCTTTTTTTAACTCTTCTCGGGCTAAAGATTAGGATAGAGAAAATCTAATGGTAAGAAGTTAAAATTAGAAAACCTGAGTAAGAGGACCAGTGATGCTTTGGGTTGCAAGAGGGCTAATGATAATATGCCAAAATGGATCGAGTCTCGTATTAATTTCTTCCATGTATTACAGAGAATTAGAAATCTACAATCTAATTACAATCATGCATTCTCTGTAAAACAAGCAGACTTGGTTAGTTGGGACCCCAAGAGTTGAGGTACATGACATTCCTCATAGACTCCTCAGACTGGTTCAGCATCTCATCTCTGAGTTTCCTTGAAAACAAAGCAGAGTATGAGGAAGAGAGTCTCTGGTTCGCCTGAGAAAGAGATCTGAGGTGGGTCTTGGCATGTTGTTGCACCAATCTCATTGTTTGACTCAACCTGCAGATCCCTTGGTCTCTTTTCAAGGCCTCCACAGCTCCCACACTCGCTGCTACCATCCAAGCCCTGTTTGCTACTGATGATGAAGAACTCATATTGTTGATGATCTTGATCTTCTAAATGGAATCAAAAGTTTGATGCTCTTGTATGATGCTAATCAAGCAAAGCTTTGAAGGATGCTTGTGCAAACATGGTGAGATGGTCTTGCTTTTATAGAGGGAGTAAGAGTACAAGTTGTAGAATGAAGTAAATAAGGTATTGAAGAAACCATGCGCTGGAGGCTCTGTAGCTGCTGCTGGTTTGAGCTTAGTGGTGAGTCATACGATTTCTTGTACACACGTAGTCTCGCTTATGACAAGCTTGCCTATATACCCTACACGTCTGTAAAATGCTGCAGAGGAGCACATGGTTTTCCTTATAAAATCCAAACTGAGCCTCAGAAATGGGACAAGAACCCCACTAGTTTTCGTTTGTTTTCTTCCTCGTTAGGATTAGGAAACTTATTGGTGATGCAATTACTGTATAATCTGAATCAAGGACAACTTTCATAGTGCCAGTTAAGTATTCACAGATCGAGTTGTTGATTTCTGGTCAGTGCAACTCGATTATGAGAAGCCTAATTAGCTATAACTTTGATGTTTCAATCTGATGAAGAAGCTGCAACTTTTCTAGGTGAAACTTGCAAAAGCAGATTTGGAATGAAGGGTGAGTCGTGCAACTCTGAGCTGCGGCCTTCTTCTTCAAAAGAAAAAGTACAAGTTGGAATTTTGAAGAGGCCTTGATTCCATCAAGAAGCCTTTCTTAATATATATCTTATATCTCTTGAGCAATCTGAATTTCATCACCTCGACCGTTAATCTTTTCCTTCTACAATCAGGAACAGGGTGCTGTGACTTAGAATAGGATTGCCAAAGGGTTTTTGATTTGCCATATATGCTTTTTTCATTGAAATTATAAACTCTCCATCGAAGTTAATAGTACAGAGCATGTCTACAGCAAATCTACAGTAATTTGCTACAATAATTGCAGAGACGTCTATGATCAATTTCCTTCTATTTGATCACAAGCCAGAGCAATCGATTGACAAGTTTGAATCTTGTTCAGCCCAAGCCAAAGTAATCAAGTGGTAGCTTGAATAATTGAACTAGTTGGGACCCCAGCAGCTTAAGTACATGACAGTCCTCAAAGACTCCTCTGACTTCTTGTGCTTCTCATCCCTGACTTTGCTCAAAGCTGAAGTTGAAGAAGAGGAGAGCTTGTTCTTGTTGACCTGAGAAAATGACCTGAAATGGTTCTTGGCTTGCTGATGCACGGATCTTATGGTGGGTGTGTTCCATCTGCAAATGCCTTGGTCCTTCAATGCCTCCACAACTCCAACACTTGCTGCCACAACGGCCTTGCTTGCTCTTGAAGTAGTACTCATGATGGTGATGAACTGATGATGAATTTCTCTTTATGATAGAAGCAGTGATCCTCTCTTTAAGGTTTGGGATTTCTTACAGGTGATTTTGAATGATTTGAGGGTTTGGGTTTGAATGGTTTCAGAAGGAGGTGATCATTATATAGAAGAGGGAAGAGCTAGAGGAGCCACTGGTATTTGTTTTGATGGTTTTGCTCTAAACAAATATACAGAGGCCCGCGGTCTGGGAGTGAAAACCACTCGTGTGTAGTTAGTTTCCCAAGAAAAGTGGGCTGTGGGATAAGGCCAAATAACAGGAGAAACACATGGTTTTTTTTTTTAGGTTTTTTAATATTAGAAAGAATCTACCATACAATATCCGACTTATTTTGTCAGTACCGTATGTTCTAAGTGGCACGCCATATGTTTTAAGTGACATACATTTTTATTTATTATTGGGTAATCATGATGACCTGTGAGTTCGACTCATAACAGAATTGTTTAACTAATTAAAATAATATCTGATTTATTCTTGTTCTAAACTTTCATATTTTGTTTATAAACACTATTACATTAGTACATAGTTGTGACCTTGACCTAATTTTAGTATAAACCAACTATAATGTTGTATGTCATATTTAGAGTGATAATTATGTCCCATCTTCATTTACCGGCAATGTTAATTAATAATTGATCTATGACTCGTTTCTTGTAGAACAACCTAGAGAATTCATATATAAACTTGCAACGGATGTATTGAGAAATTTGAACCACTACCTCAGGGTTTGTTTGTTTTTTGTTTTTTTTAAGAGAAATGAATATTTCATTAATCAAGGGACAAACCCAATTACAACACTCGTAAAAACAGTATCGAAATAAAAATAAATAGCATGAGTCTCCAAGTCGATCAAACTAAAAAAAATGAGAAAATTGACAGCTTGCTAAACTATGTACCGAATGCCCTACAAAAAATAATTAAATACAACAATACCAACTAATCTACCATACCCACTATCTAAAGCATGCTAACATTACCGTCGTCGTCGCCGTTACCAACCGTGATATGATGAGGAGTGCTAAATCAGAGCACTGATGTCTGAGTAACTTATGCTAATCATATTCAATTACACAAATTATATGGAAATCCATGACCCAGAGAAGAAGCTCCCTCTAAGCAACACCATACAATCCATCATCGAAACCCAAGTCATGAAATAATTGAGGCTGACGAGAAAGAACCGAGAACCATACACAAGAACCATAACCAACGAAAATAAAAGGTCATAAACCCACGCGTAAACACTTATAATTTAATAGATAAGTATGAAATTACACTTTAAACATTCAGCCACACAAGTATTTGGTAAATATTCGGTAAGGTATGAAAGATCTAAAACGAGCAATAATCCAGATAGTCGATTTTCTCTTTAACCGCAAGTAGGAGAACTATAGAATATGAAATGGTGTGTGAGATGGTGTTGGTTTTATATAGGAGGAGGCTCATATAATATTGAGAAAGCCTTGGGCTGGTACTGCTGGTTTTTCGCCTAGTGGTGAGTTGGGATTGGTTTTCAGAGTGGTTTAGTTTCGAAGTGCACTCGTAGCTGGAGTTCTCTCACGACAAGCTTGCCTATATACCCAACACGTCTCTATACACCAATGCAGAGAAGCACATGGTTTCCCTTATTGAAGCCATAGGTATGCACGGGACAAGAACCCAGTTGGTTTTTGTTTGTTTTTAGTGGGAATTGTCCCATTCTCTTATAAACCCTCAAGGCCTCGATTAATCTTAGTTTGTTTTTGGAGTAAATTTACTTTTTACTCAATGGATCTGGTGTAGTAACTAAGTGCATTAGGCATTGTTTTGGGTGTAGTAACTAAGTGCAGTTTCTTCTTGTTGGTTTCACTTGGGGAAGAAATTGCTGACTGTAGCTGTGAACTGCTGAAGCCTCACTCCAAAAACTCTGAAGTACTGGTGAACTTTTGAGAGGCACTTTTTAAGCTTCTTGGATATCTTTAGCATTTTATCCACGTTCTTCTTCTTTTTGAAGATTAGTTCCTAATTTGGGTGGCCGAAATGGGTGTTTCCGATTTGTAACATGCTTTTGTCATTAGAACTAACTTTGCATTCTCAGAAGAAACAGCAAATAGTACTGATCAAGGCATCAATTCCCAGAAATGTAAAAGATATTAGATATATAACAATGTTAATAGTTATAACAAAACTCTACATCATTTCGGCCATAGACAATTGCAGAGACAATAGACAATTTCCTTCCATCTAATTAAAGCCTAATTGATGGAACCAAAAGTTTCATTCTTTTTCAGCCCAAGCTCTATGCAACCAGCAATGGCTCCCATAAATATGTAATACTTGTTCTTGGTTGGACTCTTAGTTGGGACCCCAGCAGCTCAAGTACATGACAGTCCTCAAAGACTCCTCTGACTTCTTGAGCTTCTCATCTCGAACCCTGCTAAAAGCAGAGGTTGAAGAAGAAGATAACTTTGTGTTGGCCTGAGAAAAGGACCTGAACTGGGTCTTGGCTTCTTGGTGAATGGATCTAATGGTGGAGTTCCATCTGCAGATTCCTTGATCCTTCAATGCTTCCACAACTCCAACACTTGCTGCAACAATAGCCTTGCTTGTTCTTGAAGTAGTACTCATGATGATGATGATGGTTTCTCTGTTTTGAGTGTTTTGGGTTTCTCACTGGTGAATATGAATGTTTTGAGTGAAGTGATGAGGTAGATAAGAATGAGGTGTTCTTTAAGTCTTTATATAGAAGAAGAGGGATGAGGCGGGTTTAGAGAAAGATAAAGCAGTGGTATTTGTTATTGTTTTTGACTTTGGTGAACTTTTTTTTTTGGTCTGAGACTTTGGTGAACTCTGTGGGTGGACTGGTGGAGTGATAAGAAGAGAGCTACTTGCTTTGCCTTTAAATAATTGTATTCTGGCCGGCGGTCTTGAAGGTGGTCTGAGAGATGCAGCGCACCTTACTTACCTACTTACTGCAGCACATCCTCTCCCTCTCCTTCAAAGTTTCAGCTCTAGTTTTTAGTCCTTATCATTCTCATTCTAAACCGCTTTAGTTTGTTTCACTTTTACTTCACAAGCTTGTTCCTTCACTAGCTAGCCGTGGTTTTGTTGTTCATTTTCACCTAACCATTAGAGTGTTAGGTACCTAACAATGTTTTACTTGTAGCTTCCTTCAAATACAAGTGACCCTGTACAGTGCAGTTGGTCTTCTTGTATCAACCTTCCTTCAGTCTTGCCAAATGAAACTTTTAATCAAGTTCAACCAAATTCGAAATTGATGTTCAGAATTTCAGCGCAAGGACTTTGTTCTTCAATTCTACAATCGTAGTGAAGGTTGTAAACAGTAAGTGACATCAACTCACATCTGTAACAGTTCAAACAAAATTCTAAGCTAATTTGGGAATCAAAGGCTAATTTGGCAGACTGCGCCGCTTGATCAAAATGTTCGTTAAATCAAATTACTTGGTAGCCTTGGCTGTGTAAATGATCGGAAAGAAGCACGAAAAGAGGAGAAAGAACAACGGGCAAATGATATATCAAGACCAAGTTCTCAAATTAATCTCTTCTGATGTGTTACAGAGAATCAGATATCTACAATTTACAATCATTCTCTGTAAGCAAGCAAATTTGTTTAGTTGGGACCCCAAGAGTTGAGGTACATGACATTCCTCATAGACTCCTCAGACTGCTTGGGCATCTCATCTCTGAGCTTCCTTGAAAACAAAGCAGAGTATGAGGAAGAGAGTCTCTGGTTAGCCTGAGTAAAAGATCTGAGGTGTGTCTTGGCATGTTGTTGCACCAATCTCATTGTTTGACTCAACCTGCAGATCCCTGCTTGGTCTCTTTTCAAGGCCTCCACAGCTCCCACACTCGCTGCCACAATCCAAGCCCTGTTTGCTACTGATGATGAAGAACTCATATTGTTGATGATCTTGATCTTCCAAAGTGTGATGTTCTTTGTTTGTTTGATGCTAACTAATCAAGAAAAGCATTCAAGGTTGTTTGAGCAAATGGGGTGAGATGGGTTTGCTTTTATAAAGAGGGATGTTGAAGAATTTAGCCAGATAAAATATAGAAGAAACCATGCGCTGGGCTCTGTAGCTTCCGCTGGTTTTTGCTTAGTGGCGAATATGAAACCCCCATTACAGCGACACGTAGAGCTGAGTTGTGACAATGTACCTAGACGTTCAACACGTCGCACATGGTTTTGCCCTATAAAAAATCCTTTCAGGCCTCCGGTATGTGAGATTTTCCGTTCAATTTTATTTTAGGACTCGTAGGTACTTGTTGTAATCAGAACTTTAGGTTTTGATCTCTTGTATTCGATAATTAGGATAACTGTACCGGTCCTTTATTTAAAAAAAAAAAGGAACAGAAATTGAAATATAACTCTATGGTTTTGTGGTGATAGTGAGGGCTAAGAGTAATTAGTTTTGGTGAAATTACTTTGCGGATAGAGTGGGTCTTGAACTCCAATATTTGATCAGAATAACTTTTTGGTGAAATAGGTTATTCATGCAAATCGATTCTCATATAAATGAAAATCGTTAGAGCATCACTAACAAAGTAGTCGAGCATGAAGTGTTCAGACCTTAACACAAGACGGATAAAACTACCCATGATATAATTTTGTGATGAATGTTATTTCAAGGATATTAGAAGAAAGTAATACGGATCGATCAAGCCGCATCAATTATCAGAAATGAAATTGCATTACCATAATGTCAATCGTTATAACAAAAATGTTATATATTTAGGGATATGAAATTCATACTCCCTAAATTGTAACTCACAGTCTCATTTTTTATTTTTAGTTATCATTTTCATAAAAAGACAAAAGTTAATTCACTAAAGATAAAATTTAAATTACCAAAAATAAAAAATATAAATATAAATTACAATTTAAAAAATGTGGATTTCACTTTCTTATATTTATTTATTTACATCAGTTTCAAAGGGTGTGAATTTAACTTCCCTATATTTATTTATTTACATCAATTTTCCTCAATAACAGGGACTTGGGAATCAATGTCCAGCGGACTCCAGCCATGATCAACAAGTTCCATTTTTGGTCAGCCCAAGCCGAAGTAATCTTGCACTCGATTTTGTGTGCTTGCATGAAAGTAGTCTTAGGTGTAGGGACCCCAGCAGCTCAGGTACATAACAGTCTTCAAAGACTCCTCCGATTTCTTCAGCTTCTCGTTTCTGACTCTGCTCAAAGCAGAGGTTGAAGAAGAAGAGAGCTTGCTCTTGTTGGCCTGAGAGTATGACCTGAAATGCTTCTTGGCTTGTTGATGCGCGGATCTTAGGGTGGGTGAGTTCCACCTGCAAATGCCTGCTTGGTCCTTCAGTGCCTCCACAACTCCAACACTTGCTGCCACAATGGCCTTGCTTGCTCTTGAAACAGTACTCATGATGATGATGAAATGTTTTTCTCTTGGTAGAAATGAATGTTTGAGTAGTAGTTGATGAGCACGAGGCGGCCTTTATATAGAGGTTGAGAATAGATGGGCGGAGACGCTGTGTGAAGACCTAGTGGTATGTGTTTCGTTTGTTTTGTTTCGCAGAGTAGTGAAGTCTGTGGGTGGAGGATATCTTTGTTTTTGAGAAATGATAATTTGGATGATAGTGTCACAATATGTTACATGGTTTTGCGTTTAATAAGTATCTTTAAGCCCGAGGTCTCCTGTTACAAAAAAAAAAACAAAAAAAAAAGAAGCCCGCGGTCTAGGAGTAAAACGACTTGTTTACTTGTTTTCCAGGAAAGGTGGGCTGTGGGATTGGAGCTGAAAAATGCCTGTAATAAAAACCGTTTGTGATACATTTTTTAGAAAGCTTTAAGTTGAGGACTAGTTGAGGACTAGTTGAAGACTTTTCGATATATCCCATTTTTTGATCTTATATCCACATCTTGACCGTTCAGTTTATAGGTATTTATGAGTAGATCATTTCTACAAATTTTTGAGTGGTATTGAAAATCGTTAAGACATTTATAAGTGTGATTTACCAATTATGAACTTGAACGGTTCATGTTTGACATATTTGGTTCGTCTATTAATTTGATCTAGTTTGTTACCTTAACGATCACCGATTTAGCTGAAAATTTGTAGGGTTGATTTACACATATAGACCTAAAAACTGAACGGATAAGATGTTAAGATATAATCGAAAAATAAGTCTTCCAAACCATAAACCGAAAAGTCCTCAGCTTAAGAGTCCTCACTGGAAGAGCTCTTTTCACCTTTTCTATTCTGATGTATCTATACAATTGTTCGTTAATTGCAGTATGAGGTGGACATGCTTAGTATTTAGGCTCTTTTTATTTTGGAACTAGATTACTCTTTTTTAATCAAGAACATATAATTTTTTTTAATTGTTTGATCGATAGTATAACTTAAAACATATACTTAAGAAGACATGTAAGGAGGGCTCTATATGATTCCTTTAAATGTGGTTAACTAAAATAAACAAAAAAAATCAAACGAGCAGAACCACCACTACTAGCAAAATGAAGCTTCACACAGATGTAAATCAGTATGAAATATAGATATCTAACACAGACATTCGTGTGAGAAAGCCATTAGTCACGCTACACTCACGAATTGCCTATCCGTGCTGTTTGCAGGGGGGGCTAATGCTCATTACACACGGATAAAAAAGTCCGTGTGAGATATTGACGTGAGTCCCATTACATATCCACTGACATAATTAATATCAATGTAATATAGTCCGTGTGAACAACTTCTTAACTCACACGGATATCTGTGAGAAATATCCTAAACCATTCTCTAACCCATTTCTGTGCGGAAGACATTTGACACTGATTTCAGTGTGGAAAAGTGATGGGAATTAAAAAAAATTATTCTGCAAAATATTTAAGAAATTCATCTACAATCAA
>NC_020496.1:29671440-29676854 GCF_000184155.1 Fragaria vesca subsp. vesca | reverse complement strand
GACCAACTACTCATCTCACTTCATAAGACAAAGAAAACTGGAAGTATACCTCTTCAAATCATACCAGACTGGAGATATATGTGTAAATTTGGAGTTAAACCATTTTGCCAAGTCATATCCCTTAGAACTCCTGCATAATTTCAAATGTGAAAAGGAAATTACAAACTTGAAGCACAGTTACACAAAGATATCAATCACAAGCAACAAAGCTGAACCAACCATAGTCCTAGGTTGTCACCGAAAATCAAACTTTCGTAACCAAAAGCACAGTATATTGGACTGAAAATGACTCTTCATACACAAGAAAAACTAATGTACAAGGGTTACCTGGAGATGGGGATGCAACACGAGCTTCATTTTTTGTTTTTGCCTTCTCTCTTTAGCCTTATTTTTTGTTTTTGCTGCCTTCTCTCTTTAGTTGCTTTCCCTTTAAAAGCATGAGATGAACTGGTGGTAATAGGCTCCGGGTGATCCACAGTCCTAGTAATAGCGTCTTCCTTTTCTTGTTCTGCACCATGGATACCGATAAGCAATAAGAAATCATCGCTAGCAGCTAAGGCTGTAATTTGTAAATGGTTGTGTAAGACAAAACTGAACCTCATTACTATCAGAGCTAATATGGAGTTTAGTTAATACATGCTCTTTTTTTTTAATCTGCTGTAAATAGAGATATATGAATTAAGAAAAGAAAAGAAAAGAAAAAAGAGCTTACCTTCCTCCACAGATTCATAAAACTCCATATCTTCAATAGTTGGAACATATTGGATGTTGTGGATACTCTCAGACCTAATCCAATTTTGGTAGCAGATTAAGGCCTCCATTGTCTTGGGAGATAAAGAACTCCAAAATGGATCAATCACCCTTCTACCAGTGCTAAATGAAGACTCGGCTGCTACCGTGCTCACTTGGATGGCTAACACATCTTTCGCAAGTGCAGCAAGACCCGGATACTTGTCACCATTCATCTTCCACCATTCTAATATGTTGAATTTCTCACGACTTGGAGGCTTCTCAATTGGGTCTAGTAGGTATCTGTCCACTTCATGTACAATAACAGCTTCTTGAGAGTCCTCCAATTCTCTCTCCCATTCTTCTTCCATGCCCTTTATGATTCCAGTAGCCTTTACGGTGCTTTGACCCTTTTTGGATGAGGATTTGTTGGCTTGGCTAACTATGCTTTGACTGCTCTCTCCACTTCTAGATTTTCCTGATTTAGAAGATGATGGAACATTCATTAAGCTGCTGTAAACATCACAAAGCTCCACCATAAGCTCTTTAATCTCGGCAGACTTCTTCTTAATTTAAACATACCCCATCTTCAACCATTTCTTGCATATACTTTCGAAGTTTCTGATCTTGTATCTTGGGTTTAACACCAAGGCAATGAACATAAGTTGGTTGCAGTCATCTAAGGTAGCAAAATACTTCTCGTACTTGATTTTCAAACTCGATGCCATATCAAACAAGGTTTTCTCAATTGGCGCACCGGTACACATTTTAGGTTTACTGAGTAATTCATCAATCTCAGCCTTTATGGCAACTATATCATGAAAAGCTTTCCATGAAGTTGGGTGATTGGAGGCACTAATCCTCATTGTCACATGAAAGAAAATTCTCAAAAACTTCACAAATATAGCAGCTTTTTCCCAATCATGTCTAACCGGTGGTCCTGCCCTCTTCCTCCTTTGTTTCTTCCTTGCATTAGTTGCATCTCGAGTCACACTTACTTCCCCCAAGTCTTGAATCAACTCATCTTCAAAATCAATGTCTTCATCCTCTTCAAAGTATTTTTCATACTTACTTTCCGTATCTTCTGCCATTCTATCAAAGGCCTTTCTCAACTCTAATGCAGTGGATAACATTATATAAGTCGAGTTCCACCTTGTTGGTACATCAAGAATGCAAACCTTCTTAGACTCAACCTTCTCCTTCTCAATACACAACTTGAAAACATCAAGTCTTTGTGCACTGCTCCGGACATACCGCATTGCATTCCTAATAGAAGCCACAGAATCTCCCATCATTTCAAGCCCTGATTTAACAATGAGGTTCAGAATGTGCACAAGGCACCAAACATGCAAGTACTTGCCTCCTAAAACAGGTTCCTTCTCCCACCCTAACATCTTTTCTCTGATATAGTCAATTGCTACCTTGTTTGCACTCGCATTATCCACTGAAATGGTCAAGACTCTCTCTACTTCCCACTCAAATAAACAGTCCTCCAACAACTTCCCGATGCTAGTGCCTTGATGGTTAGGAATCACCTTAAAACTCAGAATTCTTTTCTGCATTTTCCAACCCGAATCTACAAAGTGAGAAGTCACAACCATGTAGTTTATATTTTGCACTGATGTCCATGTATCAGTGGTTAAACACAAGCAATGACCCTTCATCTCATTCTTCAGCTTCGCTTTTTCTTCTTTATACATCGAAAGAAACAACTTCACAATCACCTTCCTAGAAGGAACTTCCCAATTAGGCACCGCATATCTGCAAAAATACTTAAAACCATCCTTTTCGATGTGACTGAAAGGAAGCTCATCCATAACTATCATCTTCACAGCTGCTTCCATGCAACCTTGTTGAGTCCACTTCATCACCACCGACTCTTTAGTACTCCCACTAGCCTGCTGCTTACCTTCTATGTCTATCCTCCCTGGATAATGTTTGCACACAGTTTCTATGTGTCTCTTGAGAGTGCTAGTCCCATTTGTACTGCTATCACAAGCAAATCCAGCGTCGCAGTGATTACACATAGCTCTTTCTATTTCATCAACTACAACCCTCTTACCATCCTTCATCCCGTAGAATATCTTCTTTATCTTTTTAAAGTGCATCCACACATATGATCTTCCACCAAGCTTTTCAGATATTTCTATTTCGACATCATCTTCAACACATTCTCTCCTCACACGACGCTTCCTTTTTCGAGGAATCTGAACCCCCGAGTTTGAATTAGAGCCAGAACGGTGGGAGGAATGGGAGCCAAAACTGTCGGACGAATTGGAGCCTAGGCTAAGTGAAATCTGAGGTGAAGCCATGAATCTCTGAAAATAAAAAACAAACAAACAAGCCATGTATCTCTCAAACCGCTCCACTAATATGATGCTTAATACTAACCATACCAAGCACCATCATACACCTCATCGAAAAAATCATATACAGTAAACTACAGATTCGATCTGTTCTCTTGTAAAGATGGCAATAATGGGTTTGCTCTAGACTTTTGATAAGGACACACAAAACGTATATATTAACAATGCTAAGTTAAGCATGCCTTTCTAAACTAAATGAACAATGAACACTTATGAAGTTCTAATGTTAAGAACAATTGAACAATGAACACTGATGAACAATGAGCACTAATCAGACTGCTTAAGCTTACAAAAATAATTTGATTGCCAACATAAACTACAAATACTTTTATACCTTTATTCTTTTGAATGCATGAAGTTAAGAAATCCAAATTGTTCGTGGAAATTAAATGCCTGATTCCAATCAGCTTCCCTGAAACAACAAATTGGCCAATGGCCACCAAAATCAATCAAATCCATACTTAAACAACCTATCTACCAATTTTAACAACCCAACAATATCAAAATAGTCCAGTAACCCAGAATACAAAATACAAATGCCATGAAGTGAGAGAAACTGAGAAACCCAGAAAACCCAATTGAGATTTGTACCTAAAATGAGAAAAAAAACTTAAACCCAGAAGATGAAAAGCCATATGTCTCCACTCGATGAGACTCGAAACAGCAAAAGAGGTAGAAGAGAGTTTGAGGCTTTGAGAGAAGAGGGGGTGCTTGGCGGTTTAGGTCTTGGAGGCTTCAAGTCTGAGTTTGAGAGATTTGAGCTGCGTTTTTTCAGTTTAGTTTTTTTTTTTAATTTATATGGACCAATAGATAGCTGACACGTCGTTTAAAAAAGGTAATTTCGGGCCTGAACGGGCTTCCGGGCCGAGACCGAACCCGAACCCGAAACATGACCGATCATTAAGCATTCAGGCCCGTCTTTGGACCGAGCCGATATCATCACTTTCAGGACCGGCCCGATCAGTCCTTGCCGGGCTTTCTGGTCGATTTTTTCGGGCTTTCGGGCCCTAACGCCCAGCATTAATCGAAATTGTTGCGCCGCCACCATTGCTTTCAAAGCCCGACAACCGTCAAAGCTTCGACGCCGGTCAAACCACGTCACAACAAAGCCGTCAGCGTAGCCCAAGCCTGCTAGATCCCACGACAAACTTCTCCACCTCCATCTACTCCAAACTCTAATTCCAAACCCAATCCAAAATAGTGACCCCCAGCAAGATCTGGAAGGATCCAACCACGAAACGACAGTCCAAATAAGCTCTCACAATCTAAGCCTGCAAACAAGATCTGGGTGAAGTTTGCTCAAAATCCCATCTCGCTTTGTCGCCGTCTTCAACAAGTAAACAAGGAATGAAAGCACCTCTCAAACCCCTTCTCCCATAAGAGCTTGCTCACACAGACCGAGTCGGTCCTTTGTAGCCCGTCCGACAACGACGTCATGAAGGCGTGCCGTCGGACAAGGCAACCTCTCTTTCTGGACGACCAAAGCACCACCTAGGGTTTTTTTCTCTCCCTGCTGGTTATTTGTTATCATCACCTCATCCTAATGAGAAGTATACTTCTCATGATATTCTCCTTGCTTTACAAGCATGACAAGGTTAAAAGCAAAGATATGTTTGAATCTCATGCCACCCTCATGGCCTCATTTACGTAAAGTATCTCAAGCCTTGGGATGCTGTGACATCCTGACCTTAAATTAATTGAATAAATAAACAAATTAATCCTCTAATACCATAGTTGTAGAATTTGATCAGCAAACAAAAATCAATAATCATCAATCAGCTTTTCAAAATAATATCAAACTCAACACTAGCATTAACCCAACAGTACCCATAAAACAAGATAATATTTATTGTCCAAAATCTAAAATTCATTATCATCAGTAATGTCGTGTTTCCACTTTTTCATCTCTAATCACCGCCATGATCGACGAATTGTCGATTCCTATCTCTTCAACTCGATTTCTCTAGAGAATTCTGGAGATACTAGAGGCATTTCAATTCAGATTGTCGGGTCCTTCTTTTTTGAGTGGAGGATGATAGACTCTTCTCCTTTTTTATTCTTTTATATATATAATTCGTGAATTATTCATTGCATCAATTCCGCATTCCCCTTCATATCAGATTCTATCATTATTTCACATTTGACAATTATACATTTAGTCCATAGAACCAAATTAACCAAAGACATTCATCCATCCACAAATGCTTACTCAATAAAACATTTAGTCCTCGAAATTTAAACTAGGTCGATCAATTATATATATATATATATATACAGTCTCCTTCCAGAGTGGGACTCCCGTCTTTAGTAAAATTAAAG
>NC_020496.1:29591670-29671420 GCF_000184155.1 Fragaria vesca subsp. vesca | reverse complement strand
TATCGAATTAGATTAAATAAATCAAAAGAACAAAAGTTGTCCAAACAGCGCCGTTCGTGTAAATTACGATTACGGAAGCTCAAATGATCTTTAAATTTGATGAAACTTTGTAGAAATGATCTACACACTGTGTTTTAGACATTGTATGGTTGAGATGTGGAAATACGACCTGAAAGTAAGCGAAATGAGGAGTCCCGCACTTTAATTTCAAAGCGGGATCCCACTCTGGAAGGGAACTATATATATACACACACACATAGATTTTCTCAGGTGAGAATGTTCGTATTTATTCTTACGGTGCAGATTTCCACTGTACACACACTTTTCAATCGAATTTTCACATCTCCACCGTCTAGTATTTAGATACTAATGTATAAATTATCTCTACAAAATTCCAGTCAATTTGGTTATCATTATGGCACTCAAACTGCGTTTTTCTGTGGATGAACATAATTAGTATTTAGATACTAATGTATAAATCATCTACTACAAAATTCAAGTCAATTTGGTTATCATTAAGGCACTCAAACTGCGTTTTTCTGTGGATGAACATAATTTTGTCGAACTTGAACCGCTCATATTTATAACAGAAAAACGCAGTTTTGAGTGCCTTAATGATAACCAAATTGGCTGAAATTTTGCATAGATGATCTATACATAGTATCTAAATACTAGATGGTAGAGATGTGAAAATTCGATTGAAAAGTAGAGTGTAAAGTGGAAATCCGCACCGTAAGAATAAATGCATACGTCTGCAGCTGAGAAGCGCTATATATATATATAGGCAGGGTAAGAAGCGCTATATATATATGTAGGATAAGAAGTGGACGTCCGCACTGGGTTTAAAGTACAGACGTCCCTCCGTTCTCCACATGTGCGACGGCGCTCCTCAACCCGAGCGGACACCAGAGGCGTCCCCGACCATATACATATATGGTATACCAACTTCGGTGGTTGGTTTTAGTAGAGGATTTTGCCTACTAATCATAAGTTGGTTGGTATATGGTATTAATAAACAAAATCGGCATACCTACCAATGCCAGCCCTAGTTAATATTACATACCGAAATATTGAATGACCAAACTCGATTGCAAGCTCTAGATTCCCATGGCTGCCAATTCTAAAACTACAAGCAAAGATTTTCCCATGACCACTTCTGCTCACACAATAAGATTAGTGGTCAACATTGTATAACCACATGGGTATACCAAGAAAAAACATATCACTTAAACAACTCCAGATCATGTTTTTCACATTTTTTTTTTACCAACTTCTTTGGCTCACCATATACATATATGATATATTATATCCAAAACGAAGCTTCATTTTAAAATTAAAGTGTGAAGTTCCTTATATGTCTATTCAGAACTGTTTGTGTAAATAACGATTATGAAAACCCAAACGATCATAAAATTCAATGAAACTTGGCATGAGTGATCTATGCATTGGGTTCTACAAACTGAACGATGGAGATGTGGAAATACGACCGAAAAGTGAGTCAAATAAGGAACTTCACACTTTAATTTCAAAGTGAAGCTTCGCTCTGGATAAAAATTGCATGTATGTATCTATAGAACTTTCTCAATGGCGTTGGATTTTCTGATTTCACTTTGCTATCGAACAAAAGATGTTATTCAATTTTCTAGCTACAAAAAAAAAGGTTTAGACTGATTTTCAATTTCAAATTAATCCACCACATTAGTTATACCCTAAAGTCAGGATGTGATAGATGCATACCATTATATGAACTTGAGCTTCAGACAACAGAAAGTAAAAACCATTGTCTGAAGGGGCACATCAGACAACAGTAAAACAAAAATCATTGTCTGAAACTCTTACCAATGCAATGGTAAACCTCCATGGAAGTAAGTACTGTTTGAATGAATGAGACAACAGAGACAAAAAAAACCATTGTCCAATTGCTTTCATCGTACAATGGTTGCTTTCATCGTACAACGGTTTTTATTCTACCAATGTATGATTTTCTAAATAATGTCTCAGCCATTTTTTAATCACTGTTTGGTTGAAAAATTGGCATAGTGCTTATAAGGTATTGTGATTCTTTTAATCCTACCAACCCTTAGTAACTTACTCAATGTACGTAAGTAATCATATTTGCATTCATTGTAATTCTACCGACCCAAAAAGATGGTGTAATACTACTAACCCTTAACAATGTTGTAAAAAAGCTTAAATGACAATTGTATAATTTACTCATTAATATGTCCTGTTAGTTAAAATGGATGGATAATGACCTGATGAGGATAATGAAAAGCAATTGCTAATGGTAATTGTGAGCTCAAAGGTGTATCTAGTGGTAATTAGATAATTTTGCATATAGTCAACTTTGTACGTAGTATGCATTTGCGTATTTAAGAAAATAGGAAGAGAACATTCCTAAACCCAACTAACCACGCATCACATATCTATTGTTCCACCAAACACTGTTGTAGTTTTCATTCTTTTTTGGTCATAAACCTATAAAGTGTACCTAGTAGAGACTTTACTGTCTGAAAACCTTCGAATCAATAGTCTTACTGTTGTCCTCGCTCAAACCTAAAGTTGTTGACGATGAATGTTTTGCTTTATTTTATTAAGAGAGAGTAATTATCTTTTCATTGAAGGTTTTAAACTTTTGATGAGTGAAAAGTGAGCTGTTGTAATTTAGCAGCTAGATTAAAATTTTCTTTTTTTGTAAGTGGATAACATTTAACCTAGTTGTTGTAGTTACCCAAATTAAAATTGTAATTTAACAGCTAATTTAAGGGTATTACTGTCATTTTAACTTTTATAAGTGGATAACATTTAACTTAATTGTAGTTGTTCAAATGAAAATTGTAATTTAGCAGCTAGTTTAAGGGTATTGCTGTTATTTTGATTTTTGTAAGTGAATAGTACCCTAGTTGTTGTGGTTGCCAAATGGAATAGTTTCCATTTGGGCAAAACCCAGATCTAGAAAGAAAGGCGCCTAAAACCCAAGTCAAAAAACGTTCTCCTTCTCCTGTCTGATCGTCGACAGGAGTCCTCCTTCTCCTCTCTGATCGTCGTCGTCGAGAGGATTTCGGCCATGCACTCTTTCACAGGTCACAGCAGAACCAAAATATCTCACTCAACAAGCCCTTTAAACCCTAAACCCCGAACCATGCTCAAAATGATGAGGAGCATCATGCTCCGGCGAACAACCACGATGGCGCGCAACCTCGCCGCCATCGAAACCCTCAACCGCCGCCTCCCATTCCAACCCCGCCACCTGATTCTGGCAACAGCCGACGTCGGCGGTCACGGGTTTCAACTTGGCAACTTTCAGGCGAAATCGCCATCTTTGCTGAGCGCCTCCTCCCAGTACGACGTGGCGAGCGGCGACGAGGGGCTCGACATTTCGAAGCTAGGGTTTGATAAGAAGATTGTATCAGCTTTGGCCAAGAAGGAGATCACCAAGCTTTTCCCCATTCAGGTAATTTAGTCATTTCCCCAATTTATTACTCTGTTAATTTTTATGAGAGAATGATCAGGAAGCAAGAAAGTGTTTAAATTTGGAAACTTTTTTCGGGTTTCTTGATTTTAGTATTGGGGGTTTTTGTGTTGTGTAGAGAGCTGTGTTGGAGCCTGCAATGCAAGGCCGTGATATGGTTGGTCGAGCAAGAACCGGAACTGGGAAAACTCTTGCTTTCGGGATTCCCATTTTGGATAAGATCATTCAGTACAATGCCAAACATGGGTTTGTTTCTTCAGTCACACTCCCTTATTATATTAGTTGTAGATTTCGTTATTGGAGTTAACTTGAACTTTTGTTATACAGGCGCGGGAGGAATCCTTTGGCTTTGGTGTTGGCTCCGACAAGGGAGCTTGCCAAGCAAGTCGACAAGGAATTCTATGAGGCAGCACCGAGTTTGGATACGGTTTGTGTTAATGGTGTTACACCGATTGGAAGGCAGATGGGCCAGCTTGACCATGGTGTTGATGTGGTGATTGGCACACCTGGCCGGGTGATTGATCTTATCAAGAGAGGTGTTTTGAATCTATCGGAAGTTCAGTTTGTTGTTCTTGATGAAGCTGATCAGATGCTTCAAGTGGGATTTCAGGAGGACGTGGAGATAATTTTGGAGAGGCTACCTAAGAAACGACAGACCTTGATGTTCTCTGCAACAATGCCTACTTGGATTAAAAATCTTACTAGAAACTACCTAACAAATCCGGCGGTTATTGATCTTGTAAGTTTTGCATTTTTGTTGTAGTATGTTCTGACTTAGCTCGTGATTAGCATCCATTACTTAGGGTCAGAGCACTAGCAATGACATCACTTAACTGACAGCAACAAGCTGTTTAGTGATTTCATATGATGGAAATTGATTTTTTATTTTGGTCATTGCATCACTGGAGAATTGTATGATCAACTTGTCAATTTTATGTTTTGGTGAGATTTTACTTTGAAAAATGTAGTGTAAGTGTCTAACATGAGAAATCTTCTATGTTATGATCTGGCTTGGATGTGAATATGTAGGGTTTATAGGATGCACAATTCCCATTTATTTTAGATTTTCAGTGTAAGAAAATTAACAAACTTCCATGTGCTTTAGGTTGGGGAGTCTGATCAGAAATTGGCAGATGGAATATCCCTATACTCGATTGCTGCAGACTCGTGATACATAACTTTATCATTTTCTGCTATGTTTCAAGGATGACTGCTTTTATATTAATATTCTTTTTCCCTTGTAAAATTTGATTCCATTATTCTATTTGCATATGTTTGAGGAAGTTCATTAATTCTTGGTCTTACGCTTCCAACATATGGCTTCCCTCACCCTGGATATGTATTTGTTAGGAACATGCAAAAGGAGGAAAGTGCATTGTTTTTACTCAGACAAAACGTGATGCTGATCGATTGGCATCTGCCATGGGAAGACAGTATAACTGTGAGGCTTTGCATGGGGACATTTCACAACAGCAGAGAGAAAGGACGCTTTCTGGTTACCGAGATGGGCGTTTCAATATTTTGGTTGCCACTGATGTTGCTGCTCGTGGGCTTGATGTGCCCAATGTTAATCTAGTGAGTTTTCTTTCTCTGTTCTCCTCCCATTGAGTTAAATGTTAAATTTAGGAACCATCCGTGCCTTTATTGATTCTTGGTTGCCCTGCATATGTACAGGGAGGCACTATTACTGCTGTGAGTCCATCCTGCAGGTATGTATTTTGGTCTACAATGAAAAAGAAGAGATGAATAACAAAAAAATATCAGTTTAACCAATGTGCCCTTAACAATGGTGAATCTTGAACCATTTCTCATATATTTTTTCATACATGGTAAAACTTAGTGAGTGGTAAGTAACATTATATGTTCTATATGCTATTTATTGTGAACTGACCACAGAGTTTTCATGCAAAGTTCTTCACCTATCATTTAGTACTACCACAAGTTTTCCACTTAGCTGCCTGAATGTCTAGGCGTATTGCATCATGTACTCATGTAGTATGGGAGTCTTATTCTATATTAGAGTGTGACCAATGTAATCAATATTTGCTGGCAACTAGACTTTTGTGCTAATTTCACTGTACTATTTTGTTAAGCACACTTTTTCCACAAATTGGCTGTGGTATTCTGACAAAGAAAAGGCAGACTTAGCTAAGGAACAATTGATATGATTGGCTTTCTGCGAGAATTTTCTAAAACAAATTTCTCTTTTATCTATTCAAAATACAGTAATGCAATTGATGTTACTCATGCTCATTGAGTCTAATGCATGTTTTTATTTGCCTTCTTGTTGTCCATGGATTTTGTCTTCACCAGTTTCATCCTTTAGCGGTCGTCGTTTTCTTTTTAATATCTTTCGGAAGTTGTTGGCTACTTTACAATTCTTTCCTTTTTTCCTGCTCAATAGGTCAAGGGGATTTTCTACAAGTTCTTCTCCATCATCCCCCCGACCTGGTTCACCCAATGAGGAGGGAGAGTTTCTGACTCCCAGTCAGGAACTGGAGGAGATACATAAGGTTCTTGAGGAGCAAGAAGCTGAGTCTAGGGAGGTTCTTGAGGAGCAAGAAGCTGAGTCTAGGGGGGTTCTTGAGGAGCAAGAAGCTGAGTCTAGGGGGGTTATTGAAGAGCAAGAAGCTGAGTCTACGGGGGTGAAAAGGGGGAGAATTGATGAAAATTTTGATGGTGCTGAGTCATCTGAAAGGAGAAGAGTTGGTGAGCATGTTGAGGGGAGGGAGAGGAAAAACCGAGGTTGAGGGATGGCGATTATGAGTCGGGGTCTGAGTCAGAAAGGATACAAGAGGAACAACAACATTTAGAGGAAGTACCGCAAGTGGGAGAGGGAGAGGACTCGTCTTCAAATTCAGACTCTGGCTCATCTTCCCAGTCATATTCAGGTTCAGGAGAGGGACATGGACATGGACAGGGACAGGATGGAGAAGGTGTATCAGAAGGCTCAGGTTCAAGAGAGGGAGAGGAACAGGAAGGAGAAGATGTACCAGAAGGCCCAGGTTCAGGAGAGGGAGAGGGAGAGGGACAGAGACAGGGACAGGAAGGGGAAGGTGTATCAGAAGGCTCAGGTTCAGCAAGCTCGGGTTCAGGAGAGGGAGAGGGAGAGGGACAGGAAGAAGGTGTAGAGGTTCAGGCCGTGCAGTCTTCCTCGGATTCATCTTCCTCTTCCTCATCATCCGACTCAGATTCAGGTTCAGATGGAGAAGCCGAGCAAGAGCAAGTGCAACACGTTTCGCCTAGGAGTGTGCATGATCATAATCTAGTGTTTGATCAAGATGACACAGATATCGATAGCATTTGAGCACTACTGTATCACCTAGGTGTTTACATCTCTCTTAGCTTTGCTGGTGAGAGCGTCTACTTTTTCTGGTTTTATGTTGCTGATATGGTCACTGCTTATTCTAAAGATCAAAACTTTGCAAATCATAGAACAGTTTAAACAGAAATGCATTACTCTTCCCACTGAGTATAGTTATTGCATTGCATGGAAGGTAAATCTACTCGATCAGTATGGTTATTAAGTCATACAGATGTTGGAATTTTATTGTCATGTTTTGCTTTGAACAAGTTGTTTTTTGTTTGAACGTACAAGTCGTAGTTGCAAGTCCTGTTCATTTGGGATTTGTTGTTATAGACCAAGTCTTTAGGAGTCCTAGAAGTTTAAGTTGTTTAGGAGTCCTACTCAGTTTTCAGTCATGTTATCATTCTTTGTTCTGAAAAATTCTTTAGATATTTCAACAATAGATCCTTATTATTCGATTACTGGCCGCAGAGAATTGCATGTTTCTATCTTCGAAATCTGCCTTGCAGATATAACGAAACTGAATGTGGACTATGACTCGTTGCTTAGACTCCGAGTTCCAGCAGCAAGTATTGATGATCATAGTGGTTGTAATATTGAACAGGACATGATCAGAAGGGAAAAACTGAGAATTCACAAAACCAACATGTATATTCCAGTAGAAAACTAGACCTCCATGGCCAAGTCAAGGAAATAAAGCTTGGGCTTACGCTCCACTCATCCCGGCAAAGATGCAAAATCTTTGAACCGAGTTCAGCACGAAAAGAAAGGAAGTGGTGTCAAAGGTTAAGACCGTTCAGGATTTACGACATGTCGTACGGGAGAGAGAAGAAAAAAAAAGAAGCGCGGGAAATTTAAAACATCAAAACCGCGGGAAATTTGTCACTTAGTCAAATGACCTTTTTGACAGATAATTTATCTTTGTAACACACATTACACATCCTATCCTTTGTTAAACCTCTTTTTCTTTTTTTTTTTAAAATGATTTTCCATGGAGAAGGTACGAGACTAAATGAGACTAAATAACATTATTGTGGAAAAATTAAATTAGCGTAATTAGTCATTGTGATGAATAAGTTTTGTGATAAGTAGAACTTCACTGTGTATCATGTTTAAGTTAAAGTAAACATATATTTGATGATTTGTTGTGTAATCACTTGTTACCTACGCAATTTTAGTTTCATCGTCTTTCTGTTTGCCGCTTTCTTTAAGGATCAATTTCAGTGCAACCAGTTACATCTATTCAAGCATGATTATATGAAATATTTTTCGTGCAAACTCCAATGAGGTATGAAAGTCTTAATGATAAATGTGGTTTGAATCTCATCATCCACATGAAACACACCAGCACCAGCCAAGAGAGATGGCAACACCATTGAGGGTCGCTCAGTTTCAGAACAAAACCGATGCTTCAATAGAGAAATCCTTCGGTATTACCATGAACTTTCATACTTCGTCTACGCTTTCTTAAGAAATAAAATAAAAATACAATTTATGGTCAATTATCATTACCCAATACCCACAAAAGGATCCGGAATGCATATCAGGCCGGGCCACTCGGATAAAAGAAATAAAAATCAGGTCGCCCACATTACAGATTACAGGCCCAATATCATTCAACGTCCCGCCAGTTCCGTTCTCTATAAATTACAAAGCCCACCTCCTCTCTTTTTTCTTGTAATTAGGGTCAGAAAGTCTCCTCGCTCTTAAAAGTGATGAGCAGGACTAGGGTTTTCAATCAGAAACGATCAACAACGTCGACGACGATGATGGAGGACAGCGATTTCGTCGTCGTTGAAGAGCAGCAAGAATTCGATGACATGGATACCACCGACCCTTGGGTGCTGTTGAAAAGCAGCTCTTTCCGAGCGATCTGCGATACAAACCGAGGTATACCTTCTTCTCTATCTCACTGTTAGGGCTCTCGCTCGTTATAACTTACATGTTCAATCTTATGGTGCAGCAAAGTTGACGGAAGCTTGGCTGATGGTCAAATCGTCCTTGGAAGAACTAGGGTGTTCATGCACAATGAGTACGGTATGTTGTACTATGTGAATGTGCATTACTTACCTATCAGCTGCTTTCAATTATGATATTGAAAATGAACAAAATCAACAAATTGTTGGAAAAATGAAAATTGCAGGTTGATTCCACAGTCTCAGTGGTATCAACAGAGCCAGATATCAAGCGTAAAGCTAAATATCTTTTCAAACTTTTGTTCAAGACTCCTGTTTCGGCACCTTTGGTACACATTGCTCACCCTTGTTATTTTGTTTGAGCTGAGTTTCTACAATGTACCAAGTTAAATTTTTGCTGTGATGGTCTTTCAGTTTATCTATCTTGGATTCAGATGTATGATGTGTCTACTGGCTATCTCTTATTAATTGTCTCACCGGCGATTTTCTCAATAGAATTGGTTGTTTTATGGTATTGAACATATGATTCCAGGCCATTGAGATGGCACTCCATGGCAGGCAACATGACCACATCAAGCTTAAAACTCACAAAGGAGGGCTATGCAAAAAATATGGGATCAAGAAGGTGTGTAATAATTATATAAATTGAGCATCGATCCGTTATTTATGCCTTCAGGAGCATTATGTGTAATTATCATGTGTGAGTATTGAAGCTTCATCTTTGAAGCAAGGGTTCTAATTCTGAACTTAGTTAATAAAGTTATCTGGGGTTAGAGAAACAGGAACTAGTTAATCTGGGGCAACACAGCTACAAGATGAACAGCTAGCTAGAGTGTTGGGCTTAACATCTCTTGATTCGATTGATATGAAATGTTCGAGCTCTTTCTCATCTTTTAATATTGTGTGCAGGAGGAATTTGAGAAAGTGTGGAGACGTCTCAAACGCTCCTTAAAGGTGTGTAACATGATCTAAATCATGTCCTAATGATTGCTTCTTTCTCATATATACATGTTTCTTTAAGCCTTTGCAACATAATCGTGGTGCAGGAACTTGAAGATTTGACCCACTGTACTCTTTTTCTGAACGTAAGTGTCACTATCGATCTTTGGTTTTGATGGTGCTTTTATCTTTGAATGAATGTAATGGTTGCTTGTATTAAACAGAAGAGAACTCTTACTGCCGTGGGTCCATCTCCAAGATTACCCTGGGTCAGGAAGGTTTTGAAATTCTCCTTTGTTGAAAAGTTAAGTCCTGGACATGTTATTAGGGTTTTCAACCGGAAGCTGAAACGAACAATGAGGAAAAGTGAGAGTGAGTTTGCCGTCGTTGAGCAGCCAAAACTTGATGACGTTGTCAGCGAGGCTATCCCGATGATGGAGGAAAGCAATTTCGTCATAGTTGAGCAGCCAGAGCTCAATAACAAAGTTAGGGATCCTGTTCAGGCGTCGAACAGTAGGTCTTTCCGTCCGTACAGTACAAACCGAGGTACCTACTTCTATCTGGTTCTCCATTCCTCTTTTGCTTCTCTCTCATTGATCATTTTAACTTACTTTTTCATCTTATGGAGCAGCAAAGTTGAGGGAAGCTTGGCCGATGATCAAATCGTCCTTAGAAGAACTAGGGTTTTTATGTGCAATGAGTACGGTATGTTCACCTATGTGAATCTGAATTACTACTTAGCTTTCAAATTATGAAACTGAAAATTGTTGTGTTTAAAATTGTACCAGGTTGATTGCGAAGTCTCACTGGTATTACCCTGGTCGACAGACAAAGAAATCATGCGCAAGGCCGACTATCTTTTCAAAATTTTGTTGAAGACTTCTGTTCCAGCACCTCTGGTACGCATGGCAGACCCCTTGTTATTTTGTTATGAACTGAATGATTTGAGCTACCAAGTTAAACTTTTGATATGATGGTCTTCCAATTTCTGCTTCTCCTAAATTATATGAATCCTTTATTTTCAAATTATCATTTTGAATTCAATATAACTGGCTGACATTTCTGCATGATGTGGGTGCTGCCTGACATTTTTCAATACAACTGCTCTTTTATCGTATATATTTTGTTTATTTATATGGGTGCTGTATGATTCCAGGCAATAGAGTTGGCACTCCAGGGAAGGCAACATGATCTCATCGAGCTTACTCAAAATCGTGGGATATGCAAAAAGTATGGAATCAATAAAAAGGTGTGTGTTTCTAAATTTAATTACTTCCTTCTATCTCCAAACTTTTATCAAAAAAAGGAGGGGAAAAAAAAAACATAAACAAAATTGTGTAAGCTTGATGCCTTCGTAAGCATTCTATATATGTATTTGTCATGTGTGAGCCGTTTATTTAAGCTTCATCGATCTTTAACGCAAAGTGTCTTTTTGAACTTAATTAACTGAGAATAGGGAAACAGAAATTAGTTAAACTAGGTAATCACGCTGGCAATATGAACCATTGTTCTGCAGCTTCTAGATGAACCGTTAGGGTAGTGTTGGAGTTAGCATCGATCTCTTGAGTTCACATGAATTATGAAATGTTTCAGTCTCTCTGATCTTCTAATATCTTGTGCAGGAGAAAATTGATAAACTAGGGCGACGTCTTAAACGCTCCCTAAGGGTGTGTGAAGTGATATCTAATTCATGTCCTAGTGATTGCTTCTTTCTCATAGATGTTCCTTTGATTGCAATATGATTGTGGTGCAGGAACTTGGTGATCTGACCCAATGTACTCTTTTTCTAAACGTAAGTGTTACTATTTGTGGGTTTGATGGTGATTTTGGCTTTGGCTTTGAAAGTCTACCCGCTCCAGGTGAAGCGAGAATGAGTCTAATGGTTTCTTCTAATAAACAGAAAAATTATCTTACTGTTGTTGGTCCATCTCCAAGATTACGCTGGGTCAGGAGGGTTCTGAAACTCTGCATAACTAAAAAGTTGAGTCCTCGAGATGTTATTAGTGCGTTCATATGTAAGTTTGATCAAAGAGTTGCATTTGTTCGGGATCTTGATGTACCTAATGTTGAGACTACTGCCCATTTGGTGAACAAAGATGGTGCAACTGAAGTGACAGTTCCCTTTCTTGAACGACTAGGTAAATTTTATTTGTGTCTATTCTTGTTGGTTGCTCAGTAATTCAAGGGACTGAAGGGAGATATAGAATGTCCTTCTATGCTTGAAAATAAGCATTTGGTTTGAAATGAAGAAAATATGATAACTAAGTTCATACCTGCATTCCACTTGCATTTATTCGATTCTCCAATTTGAAGTTGGTTTGCTGTTCTGTTTGTAGCAGCAAGGATGGAAGGAGCTTTGCCAATAGTGGAGTCATCTTTAGAGAAATATGGCATTTCTTGCACGTTGAATCTGGTTCGTAAGTTATGATAAGTGTCTATATGAAATCTTGAGTTAAAAAGACGCCTGGTTTAATGCAAATATGAAATTGTTATACAGATTAACCGTACCGTGGCTATCTCAACAACTGAAGCAACCAAAGAGTACCCTGATGCGTTTGAGAAGGCTAAATATCATTTGCAACTTTTGACAGCATCTAATGTCCCGCCATCTCGGGTACAAATTGCAGATCCCTCCTGTTGTTATTTTCTTTGACAAGCTATGTGCTATTCTCCTAATGAACATAAATCTTAACCCTAGTGAGGCCAACTGTTAAGCGGCACGTCATGCTGTTGCATGGATGCCAGTGTGTAATATTACGATGTAAAATGATTTATAGCTGTTGCAGGATGAATAGTAATCTGTGCGTATGCATATATAGTTCATAATGAAAAGCTCGACTGTTTGTCTACCTACTTTTATCTGATATCTTGTATTTGTGCGCAACTGCCAACTGATACATATTTTTCTACTTTTAATTTGTTCTTTTGTTTTTCAGGTTATAGATTTAGCACTGAATGGCAAGCAGCATGAATTCATCAAGCTAGGGTTTCAAGAAGATGGACTTTGCTCGCTGTATGGAATAAAGAAGGTTGGCTGTGTATAGATTTTCTTCCGTGCATGTAGTATATAATATATGTAGCACTTTATCTGAAAAGAAATCCAACTCTTTATCATTTACTGCGAGGAGATCTGGAGATGCAATAAGGAATGTGATCCTTAGTTTGGGTGTTGTATACATGCAGGAACAATATCGTAAACGGCTAAAATGGCTCCTTCGTTCTATGAAGGTGCGTAATAGTGATCAAGACTGAAGAAGAAAAGACAGTTGTTCTACTTTCTTCTCTAATGTATCTTATTACATGATTTTCTTTGCAATGCAGGGGATTAGAAAATTGGCGAGCTGTGGTGCTGTCTACTTCAGAGCTGACTATTCAGTTTCAGTAAGTACTGTTCATTTGTGATTTTGATCTGGTGTTCGTGCCTTTATTGATCTTTTCTTGCCTGCAAATGTACAGGGAGACACTATTACTGCTGTGAGTCCATCTTGTGCGGGATTGAATTCATTCAGGAGGGTTGTGTTGGCCTGCATTGTTGAAGATATAGATCCTGCATATCTTATAGAGAAAGAGGCGACACGGAAACTGAAGAAGAGTATCAAACGCAGTATCAAGCGATTGCATGTCTGAACATGTCTGAGTGATCTAATTCTACATGTCTGGATTTTGATTTAGTAATCTGACTACTTGGAATTGAATTTACTGAATTTACTCCTAAAATTTTCAAAAGCGATCGATTACGTACTGAATTAAGTAATTAAGAATTGTAAGGAGTAACACAATAGAGAATGATCAGCTATTCAGCACAGAAAGATTCTTATATAAGTAATTAGAAACTAGGGACACATGAATTATATCCAGGTAATCATACTAGGATCACATGAACCATAGTTTAGGTGTTCTGCAGCATTTGTGCAACCAAGCTAGCTAGACATCTCTTGATCTGATATATGCTAAGATTGATATCAAATGTTTTCAGTCTTTCTGATCTTCTAATATCTAGTGCGTGGAGACCTCTCGATCGATCAAACGCTCACGCTCCTTAAGGGTGTCTTAGATACTCAGATATGAGTACCTTCAAGTTTGGATTGAGCATGAGCCATAATGATTATCCAATGTGATCTAAACATCTCAGTTGCTTAATTTATGCAATTTCTTCTTCTCTAAAGATCTAAACAAGCTTGTCACGTTCTGATCAGTAATCACAGATTTAAAGTCAGCGCTCCTTGTATTATTATAGATCAAGAACATGTCAAAGATCCTCAGCGATTACGCTAAGCTTAATTTAAAGGAACTCATGGTAAGCATGGCTTTTTGATTAATATCTGTTTGTTCATGGTATATCTAAAACAGATCGAAGCCAGAACCCAGCACACTATTGCAACAGTTCATTTCCTTTCTCCAAGCCAATTGAACTCCTCGTCTTCCTTGCGTTGCTAGCCTCACCGCCATAACTATATCCCCACTGCTCATTTTGCTTCTGAGTACTACTGTTTTAACCATGGCCAGTAGTAGTACTCATACTGATCAGTTAAAAGAAACCCAACTGTCTATGTACTTAGTACTTACACGACTTCGCCGCCGGTCCAAATATCACGGATATACCAATTGCAGGCATTCCCGGAAAGCTTTGGAGGTATGATCAATTTGGAACAGTTTACTTCAACGACGACCCAATAACCAAAGGACCAAGCCGTAATTCAGAAGTAGTTGGCCGAGCACAGGGTTCTGCAATAACAGTATCACTAGACGGACGTAACGTCCTATCTCTTATGTCGATTGTGTTCACAAACAAGAAGTACAATGGCAGCACTATTGAGATACAAGGCAACTATAAGCAATTTGAGCCGAGTACAGAGGTTCCTGTGGTTTCAGGTACAGGGAAGTTTCGGTTTGCAAGGGGATATTCTATTTTTGGAACTTATTTCTTCGACATTCCAAGTGGCTACTCTATTATACGCTGCAATATTACTGTGCAACACTATTAATCATTATTAAAAAGTTTAGCTACTAGATGATTGCTTTTAGTTCTGAAATTTGTCGCATAAATGACGAACGGATCAATGTTCTATTTTATGGAGTTGTAGTCTTTTACCATTTGCTTGATAAATGCTTGTAAGTTGATATCAAATATTTTATGTATGGTGAAGATGTAGGTACCCAAATAAAGACCCTAGAATAATTCTATTTCAAATTTGGAATAAGATACCATATGATACATTTTTTTTTTCGATGAGTAGATCTCATATGATACATTGATATTTGTAAATTTGATTCATATATATATATATAAATATATACAAATATCTCGTGATCAGTTTGGTGGTACATGTATAGTTTAATATTCATTAGTTTAATTTCTATTGAATAGATAGATTATATTTTAGGACACGGATCGAATGTATTGGCCATATAAATCCAATCCAATCAAAACATTAATCAGTACTGTATTTTATTTTTTAGTAGTTTAATATCAAATATGATTGTTCTTAATTATGTTGAATATATTGGGTGGACGTACAATTCTTATATTAAGTAAAATAGAACGTCAAGTTCTTGATTGGAGGGGTAGCTTGATGAAGGGGTAACCGCAGCTGTTCCGCCTGGATATAAAACTCACACTTAATTGGAAGTTCAAATAACAAATAAAGATTTCGTACGTTCAAGAGTTGTATTATAAACCTGGTCTTCCCAGGAAATGTATTATAACCTGGGTCTTTTCACACAGTCCAAAAGAAATGACACTTTCCAGATGAGATCCACTTTTGTAGAGCAATTTTGAATTAAACGTTCTAATCAAGTAGGCTCCCTGAGCTTAAATTATAGGAACGCAGGGTAGGCATATGGATTATTAATACATCTTTGTTCATGGAATCATGGTATAAAACAGAAGCCAAAATCCACATAAGAAGCAAACAATTACAACAGTTTATATTTACTTCCTACAAGCCAATTAAGCCTCACCCTGATCATGGCATTAGCAATATCTCCACTGCTCATTCTGGTTCTGAGTACTACTGTGTTAGCCATGGCCAGTACTCATCATGAGTTCAAAGAAACCAAAATGTCTATGTACATGCACGACTTCACCGCCGGTCCAAATATCACGGATATACCAGTTGCTGGTATTGCCGGAAAGCTTTGGGTGTTCAATCAGTTTGGCACAATTTATGTCAACGACGACTCCTTAACCGAAGGTCCGAGCCGGAATTCTACAGCAGTTGGCCGAGCACAGGGTTTTGCTGTAACAGCATCACTAGACGGACGTAACGCTCTATCTCTTATTTCATTTGTGTTCACAAACAAGAAGTACAATGGCAGCACTATTGAGGTACAAGGTTGTTATAAACAATATGAGCGGAGTACAGAGGTGCCTGTGGTTTCAGGTACTGGTAAATTTCGGTTTGCAAGGGGATATGTTATCTTTGAAACTTATTTCTTCGACATTCCAAGTGGCTACTCTATTATACGCTGCAATATTACTGTGCAACACTATTAGACATTAACAAGTCGCCAACATAATGGCTTTTAGTTCTGAGATCTGTTGAATAAATGATGAACATTATATTGCGGTCTAGACATTTCCCATTAGCTTGATAAATGCTGTAGGTTTGGAGTTTAATAATGTATGGTGAAGGTAGACGTATCCAAATAAAGACTCTAGAATGGTTCTATGTTAAATTTGGAGTAGAACTCAGATCTCATATGACACATTGATACTTGAGCTATCACGAAATGCGCTATTTGGTACCTACAAACTATTTGGGGAACAATAGTGTTCCATGGTCACTTAGTGACCAAAGAAATCATGATCAATCACCGTTAAATGTAAATCCAAAGATGGAAAACAAAACAACTTACATTTAAAATAATATTTCCCACGATTGATTTGGGGAATCTGGTGATGCATGTATAAAGTTTGCAAGTATGTATTGAAAGGATGAGAGTTCTTGTTGAGGATTAGTTGAGAACTTTCCTCTTTAATGGTGTATTACACCCACTTTACAATCACAATTTTTCATCTCAACCGTTCAGTTTTTAGGTTTACATAAGTAGATCACTTATACAAATTTTCAGTAAAATTGGTGATCGTTAAGTATTAATTCAAACTATATCAAATTAATGGACGATCCAAGTATGTCAAACAAGAGCCGTTCAGGTTTATAATTGGTAAATCATATTTATGAGTGCCTTAACGATTTTCAATTTGGATGAAAACTTGTAGGGATGATTTACTCATATATATCTACAAACTAGACTGCCGAGATGTGAATATGTAATCGAAAAGAGGGTGAAATGAAGAAGTCCTCAACAAAAAGGTCCTCATTAGAACCTCTCCCTGGATAATGCAGACCTTAGCTTCCTCCTCAAGAATTAAAAATGAGGATAGATTATAGTCAACTGGCCATTATTGCTCAACCTGGATATAAAACTCACGTAGGAAACCCAGAAGGACGGAGAGCTCCAGCAACATGGCCAGTGGCCATGTTCTAAATCATGCACCGGATTGAAGTCAGCGCTTAACGATTATGCTGAGCTTAACTCATAAATGGCATGTTATAAAATAGAAGCCAGAACCCAAGTGAGAAGCACACAACCAACAGCATTCATTTGCTCATTTCTACAAGCCAAGCTCCTCATCTTCCTTGCTAGCCTCACCTCCATTATGGCATTAACCATATCCCCACTGCTCATTTTGGTTCTGAGTACTACTGTTTTAGCCATGGCCAGTAGTACTCATCATGAGTTGAAAGAAACCAAAATGTCTATGTACATGCACGACTTCAGCGCCGGTCCAAACATCACGGATATACCAGTTGCTGGTATTGCCGGAAAGCTTTGGGTGTTTAACCAATTTGGCACAGTTTACGTCGTTGACGACTCCTTAACCGAAGGCCCGAGCCGTAATTCGACAGTAGTTGGCCGAGCACAGGGTATTGTTGTAACAGCATCACTAGACGGACGTAACGCCCTAGTTTTGCTGTCGATTGTGTTCACAAACAAAAAGTACAATGGCAGCACTATTGAGATTCAAGGAAACAGTAAGCAATTTGAGCCGATAAGAGAGGTGGCTGTGGTTTCTGGTACTGGTAAGTTTCGGTTTGCTAGAGGGTATGCTACGTTTGAAACTTACTTCGTCGACCAGCCAACTGATTACGCTGTTATACGCTCCAATATTACAGTGCAACACTATTAGACAATTACTAGACTACAAAATGATGTTATTCAGTTCTGAAATTAGTCGGATAAATAACGACAGAATGTCCTATGATATAGACTTGTAGTCATTTACCAATTGCTTGATTGTGTGTTTATGCAAGTGTTAATTTCGATTGTTATATTGTATGGTGACTGTGGACGAATCCAAATACAGACTCTAGAATGGTTCTGTTTCAAATTTCCAGAGTTGCAGAAGATTTAGGATTCAAGTATAATATAAACTAAGACCTCATAACCATAAAAATGAATGAGAGCATACATTATTAGAGGAGAAGTGTATCACAAAGACTAATTTCCTCAATGGTGTCTACAGAAAAAGCTTGCCGTGTTCCTTCCAAATGAGTAACTTCACATATTCTAACATAGAAACCAGCCGATAAATCCACATGTATTTTTATAATCCAAGACAGATGCTTAACAGACTGAAAACAATGGTATCAACTTGATAAGGTTAATCGACATTTCCAGTTACATGTCGTTCTTGTAAACAGAAACTAGACATAAGAGTTAACGTGTTTATGCAAGGAGAGGGGATTGTGCTTGTGGGTGAATTGATGTACATTTAGGCCGCCTTTGCTGTCTAAGACTGAGTTTTGGAGAGATATGCAATACTCGTTAAATTCAGGATGTATTGAAGAAAGAAATGGAAGCCAAATTCCAACTTTTCTAAGCTGAAAAGGCGTTCATATAACACTAAAAAAAGTTTCCTCATGAACTAATCCATCTTCTTCCAACTTGAACAAATTTTAGAACTTGACCTTTCGTTTCTTCCTTCAAACTTCGTAAGTTAACCTGACTTGAGTTTTCAACAAAACATTGCATATTCAAGCTCTACTCACAGAGATGCTAAGACTATAAGATGACTTCCTTTGAAGAAACTCTACAATGACACAATTTGTAGTTTTAACACCTAAGAATAGTTTTTGTCTGTAATCTGTTACAGGTAACATATTACCATATGATCTCACCTATGAGCGATTACCACCGTCTCCAATGCCTGGAAGGCGAGGAACAACTACATGCCCTCCCCGAACTCTTTCAAGAGCAAAACTTATCCTCAGCGGCCGACCCATCAAAGCCTGCGAACAAAGGTACCTCATTCAGAATAAATTTCCAAACAGAAAACTTTAATATCTGGACAAAAAAACTTCGAAGTGCAGGGACTCACCTTTCCATCCATAGCATCTTTTGCAGACTTGGCATCATCTTCTCTGGAGAAATTAACAAATCCAAAGCCTCTAGACCTGCCTGAGTCCTTGTCATACACTATAGTCACTACAATACAGACATGCACGATTACATTATATGAGATTGTATATCAATGTGGTGAAACTAAGTTCATTCAGGCATTTTGTCGAACACATGGATGGCAAAAATGAATAACAAGTTAATGGGTGACTCCAGAGTTAGTTAGATAAAGTGAGGGACTTCACCTTCAGTGACCTCTCCATAGGAAGAGAAAGCCTCTTTCAGGGACTTCTCGTCCAACGACCATGACAAGCCTGCAAGACCCCAAAACCCATGTCAGTACATTACACAAGAAAAGTTGAGGTCTTTCAACTTGTTTGAAACTTAACGCAGACCTCCGACGAAGAGCTTATTGTTCGGTGAGGAAGATGAAGACGAGAAGCATCGCTTAAGTAAACTTGGGTTGTGATTTGCTGCTGGTGTTGATGCTCTTCTTGCAAGGAACGTTAACAAAGTGTTGTTTCGCATTGTGACTCCTTTCAGGGGTTTAGGGGTTTGGCTATTTAAGTATTTAGTATGTCGTAGAGTCTTAAACCCACAGTTGGCTGGCAAATATTTTTGTAGCAAAGCTTAAACATTTTGAAATTTTCAGTGTGTTATACTTTTTCTTGGTTTATGTTGCTGATATGGTCACAATTTATGCAAAGATCAAAACTTTGCAAATCATAGAACAGCTTGAACAGAAATTTATTGCTCTTCCTACTAATGAGGGCTCGAAAACATCATCGATATGAAGCCAACCGAAACAGCTAAAAAGCCTAAAACTACATTTGCAGGTGACTAATCTACTCAATAACTATAAGTCATATAGATCCTTCTTATTCCATTGCTGACCAAAGAAAATTTGCATATTCATATCAATGGAGGGTATTCCAAATCAGCCGGATGAGCACTATCAATTGTAAACCTTGACTTTAATTTTTATTGGACAGAACAAAACTGAATCTTGATCATGCTCGTCGATGCGTATACTTCCTGCGCTTATGCTCCAAGTTCCAACAGCAGAGTGTTGTTGATAGCGGTTGATCTTGGTCCAAGGAATTGAATGGGACCTGATCAAAAGTGAAAATGGCCATTTATAACAACATCAACAAGCAAGTGCATCAACCTCCATCACAAAATAGACCACCATAGCCAAGGCAAGGAATAAAGCTTATAACACACCTGGGTTAACATAGTGATTCTTAAGAGCCCACTCATCCCGCAAAGATGCAAACTTTTTGAATGGTGCACCTGATATTTCACCATGAAAGAAAGAAAGAGGTTCAAGCACAGCACTGTTTTACTATTGCAGCACGTATAGTGGCTACTGCAGACAATTCTAGCAGGACACCTCTACGATATATCATTTTATTGTAGAGGCAATAAGACACTAAATGCTAGGACAGATATTACCTTCAAGTTCTACCATTGCCTTCTTAATCACAGGCTTGAACTTCCCTGCAAAGTTCAAACATTCATAACTTAGAAAGTGCAAGCTAGGTCAAGTAAGAATAGCAAGGAAGAGTAGCTGGCCTAAGTGACATGGTGTAGATGCAAAGGGTGACGTTACCATGTCTGCGCTCCACATCCATTAAAGAAGTCAATGCAGTTCCACCAACTGTCCATTGTTCAACTGGAGCGCCCAAATTTCCCACCTGGATATAAAACTCACTTTAGTAAAACACTTGCAAGCTCAAAGAATCAGATTTGATGAACCGAGAGAAATATTGAATAGTGAATGAGGATTTAGCACAAAAGTTGCATGAAAATAACATCTTACAGAGGAAATCAACCCGGTCTTTCCAGAATGAAGGAGAGCTCCAGCACCATAACCCAATGCATAGCAGTAGTTTGCATCAAAGTTTGTAGGCAAACCGCATCTACCTTCATAACTGCAAAGTGAAAATAAAGTACCATATAATGTCTAATACCAGGACCTAAAAATGCATCGATAGGCCAATTGTCTCCTTTACTAAAAATGATCATAGCCATAATGAACAGATGAACAAAGATGTTGGTACCCAAAGAAATGGCACTGTCCTGAGAAGTTCCGCTTATATTTACCCTCCTCCTTCCGTTTGGCCAATTCAGTGTCTACCATTTGAACGAGCATTTTTTCTGTCTCTATTTTGGCAACCTGAATGTTTAACATAGTGTAAGAATTAACAAATACGATCCAAAAAGTCAAAAAGTCACATGACAACTAAAATATATGTACCTGCACATTTCCATGTGGATCTCTTTCAAGCAATAGTTGCTCTTGAATTGCTTGAGGTAGAAACTCAAAAAGTTTATGAGATTGAGGCTGAAGTTTCTTTTTCCACTCCCCTGCTTCATCAACAGCACCATGAGCTAAGATTTCATTAAGCTCTGCAATTAGTTGCTGTACCTGCAAGTGAAAAAGAAAAAAAGAGGGAACTTTAAGAAATGCAGAACACCCAAAAATAATTAAAATGGATGAAGTTGGTTAGCGGTGCTACAACATCATACCTCGGGAATGAAATCAATCAGGCCTTCTGGTATAAGTACAAGACCATAGTTATAACCCTGTTCTGCACGTTTGCAGACTATATCTGTTATATAGTCTGTGACATTCTTAAGAGTCTGCTTCTTGGCAGCAACCTGCAGCCAAAACAAGAGGTCATGTCACAGAAGTTAATATATGCAATATACATACTTGTGTGTAGAGGGCTCTTCCACCAGTCCCCTTAGTGGAAGAAAAAGGATAAGATAAGATACCTCCTCCCCAATAATCGTAATGTTTGGGTGAGTCTCCAGAGCACACTCCAATGTTATATGAGAAGCTGCACGCCCCATAAGCCTTACAACTGCATGTGTTGATAGACAAGAGGAAGATCAAGAATAGACGCTAATGGTGAAAGACTCAAACTTCATATCAGGGGGCTCTTTAAGTTAAAGAGATCAGGTAGTGCAAGTGCAATAGAGTCCATGCTTCCAAATAAAACCAATATTCTGTTAAGTAATCCAGATAGATGGTTTAAGTATTTAACTAAAGAACGGTACTTTTTGTGATAATTTTCCTCAATTATTAGCAATGGCTTACTAATGAAAGTAGAACTAGAAAACGTCAAAACTTTCAAAATAGGCCGGGAGATAGGGAAGCCTTCTTGCAATTTTGATGCAATGAACTTACAACTGGGTTACTTAAATGTTGACTATCAAGTATCAAGTATCAAGTACCTTTCCTGATACCCTTAATCTATCAGAACATACATGTAGATTGAAAACCCTAAAATAAGGTTTTACAACTAGAGTACTTACAATGATAGTACTTCCCAGTTGAACGAGCATCTGTCATCAGGTTACCGATCATTTCCGAATATATCTGCATGTTTAGAGAAAGGGAAGATCATCACTGAGTAATCCAAATTCAAAAGTAAAGATCAGTTCTTCACATAATGTCAAACAGATATTCACGGATGCTAGATTATTTAGGAATGTAAATCATTCTACACTATTATCCATATTTGAAGACTCTTAAAACATAGATAACATGCGCTCAAAGTACAAGAATTCCGAGAGATGAAAGAAACAAAACAAAAAGACTAATGTGACTCCCACAATTATTTGAGGAAGGACTAATGGGATGGAGTTAGTTTCTGTTAGCTGTTATCCTGTATTGCTCGCCAAATGCAATGCCAATGTTCTGCACACAACTGCCATGAGCCCATGAGTGCAATCACACAATGCTAAAACACATTCCAAAAGGATAAGCGTGGAAGACATGCATGGCATGAATTGAGATAACTAATAATGCAAAACAGGGAATAAATTTGGATTTGTATTACATTCCCAATGTCAGAACTCCGTTACAAATAGTGAAACATGACAACAGAGATCATACGAATTACCCTGCATGCTGTGTCGAATCCAAAACTTGTAGGCACCTCTTTGCATTTCAGATCACCATCAATGGTTTTTGGACATCCAATAACCCGTGTCTTCAAATTTCTACCCCTATCATATTAAAAAGATAAAGATGATTCTACACGACTGCGTAAGCTTAAGCATAGCTGCATAATCTCTTGAAACCTAGGGCATTGCACACAGACAAGTCACAGAAACATAATTCATATATACCTGAAGTTCTCAGCAAGAAGACAAGCATTAGTATTTGAGTCATCCCCGCCAATGACCACAAGCCCATCTAAATCAAGCTTACTCGCCGTATCTGCAGCTTGCTGAAACTGGAATGCACATACTCAAAATTCAGTTACCATATAACTACAGTATAACGGGCAAATTATAAAAAATAAAAATAAAAATAAAAATAAAAATAAAAATGTCATGAATTTGCTAAACATGTGAAAGATATGCTGGTGAAATCAAGTAACCTGTTCAGGAGTTTCAATCTTGTCTCTGCCACTAGCAATCATGTCAAAGCCACCCTGTCAAAATAGTCCAACAAATTAACAGAGTACAGAAAGAACAATCTACTTGGCAAACATTTCTTGCAACACAAGAAACAAACTAAACACAAAATTGATGGAGAAATCCAAACAAAGATACCTGATTTCTATATGGATAGACATATTCTGTCGACAATTCGACATACTTTCCCTTCATCACTCCAGCCGGACCACCCCTAAATCCATACATTATGCTTCCAGTAGTACGCTGCTGCAAATAATCTAACACAAACATAGTTGGAAAAAAAATATATATACAAATCTTAAAAGAAAAACGCCAGAATTATAAAGTGAAATAAGAAGCAGAAGATGAGGCCTCACCGAAAATGCCAGAAATCACATTGTGTCCACCGGGTGCTTGTCCACCGGAGAGAACAACTCCGATCTTCAGACTCTTATCCTTTGATAGAGCCGACGAGGCGTCACCGGCCTTTAGCGACGCCGAGGGCTGCCCGAATAGGTTAGGGAACAACTTGGCAATCTCATCTGCAATAATTGATCAGTTGAATAACAGTAGTAATATATGAAACAATCATGAGAATATGTGACGTTATTGATGAACAGTTTTGTGACCTGGATTTCCGGTAGCGGAGCTTTTAGGGCCGTCGACGACGGAGAAGGGGCCTTTGAGGACGGAGGGGAGGGGAAGCAGAACGTCGAGACGGCTGGTCTGGACCTCGCTGTAGACGGAGGCGCAGCGGCCGGGGACGGCCTTGGCAGTGGCGGTGGAGGAGGACATGGTCACCTTTGAGGGAGTGGTTTTGTGTGAGAGAGAAGAAGAGTGGAGGGGTAGACAAAAGAGGCAGAATGTGTGTGTGGAGTGGCGGTTTTGGCTTTTTGAAGCGGAGAGTTCGTTGCGGGATCCGGCAAGTCAGGGTCTGGTCCTTTATTAGTTACCTCTTTCGGTTCAAAACTTGATACCTAGTTTATATATGGAGTGGGGGGGAAGAATGTGTGTGTGGAGTTTCTGAGATGGTGTAGTGTCACGACATGAAACTCTTATGTCTAGCGCTCGGAGTCTTAACTTTCAAATTCATCGAGTTGTTAGGTAGTTTGAAATTCTTGCATACACAAGTGTAATTGTAAGTATAAGTATATAGTGCAATCTTAGTCAAATAAATATATAGACCACTATGTATATGATATTGTTTGTTCAAAACAAAACAAGAAACCTACAATTGTTTTTTTATCAAAAAAGTTCTTTCCTTTTGTTATACATTCCTATCCTATTACATTTCGTACACTGAAAACTCTGTTGTTGTAGAAATGAAACTTACATCTTAAGTATTAATCAAGATGAAGAAAAACAATGACAATATAAAAGGCTAAGATTATATCGTGTACTTTCACACCGTGTTACCGTGTTTTGAAGAGTTTTCACATTTTAGTATAGTCAAGGCCTTATTTTTGCCTTCGGCGATTGGTCACTATCTTTCTAATAGTTTACTGATTGCAACAAAAAAAAAAAAAATAATAAATAAAAAAAAAATAAAAGCAAAAAACATTGGTGTGGCTGCTGGGATTCGAGCCCAGGTCTCCACGGCCACAACGTGGAATTCTCACCACTAAACTACAGCCACTAGTTGATGTTACGTACAAGTTTAATAATAATAAAAACAAAGAGAGTAGAGGTTGGGCTTGGTCCGTATGAGCCCAAAGGCGAGGCTCAGAAACACTGCGACATCCTTCACCCCTCATTCTCTAGTTTCTTCACTCAAACAAGCCTCGAGCCCTCGCCGCCGTTATCACAGGTACACACCTCCCTCCGCCGCTAATCTCTCATCGTCTTAGTTATTCAATCAACGTAACTAATTCTTCACTGCGTTTAGTTCTCCTCCATCTTATCAGTTTCAAAGTAACGATTTTTCGTGTTGATGAACTTAGAAAGATTACTTATTTAGGTAAAAGAATTGATCTTGATATGATTCAGCTCAGGCTTCGTGTTTGTGTTTTTTTTGGATTAATCAATTTGTAGGGAATTCAGCTCACTCATGTTTTCGATTCCTGGTTTTGTTACTATGGTGAAAATGAAGAGATTTTAGTGAACTTGGATGCCATTGAGTTATGGCCTCTTGTTGGTTTGCCTATTATTTCTCTCCATGGGTTCTACCAAAACCCTTAGGCTGAGGGTTTTCGATAGTTATTTGCTTTACAGAGAAGAATATCTTGTTCGGCGCTGTTTGCGATGATTTATTGGTTAGCAGTTGTTTGGAAATGGAACCAAGGCATACATTACCTCTTCCCAATGTTGATGTTTGCCTTCTGTTTTACTAATGTTTGACATTCGTATTGTATGGAATAGAAAAGATATTCGATGCATTGACTTGAGAGCTTCCACTGCATTTTACATATACTTTGCGTGATCCCAAATTCTTTTGATTATTCTCCTTCTGTGGGTGTCGTATGTCTAATGCAGTTATATCATTTGTGGATGTGTAGGTTTGAAGGAGAAGAAATGAATGCGTTCAAGGCTTTTAAAACCAATGTTCCAATTGCATGGAGCCCTAATCTGTATATAACTTTGGTGAGGGGAATCCCAGGAACCAGGAGGCTTCACAGGCGCACTTTAGAGGCACTACGTCTTCGCAAATGCAACCGAACTGTCATGCGATGGAACACTCCTACTGTTAGGGGAATGATCCAACAGGTTTGATATAAGCTTATCGTGCAGGCATTTCTAGATTAGGTCATCTGGTCTATATAGTTGATGATTTGAGTATGCAATTTTTCTATACAGGTCAAGAGATTGGTTGTGGTTGAGACAGAAGAGATGTATAAAGCCCGAAAACAAAAGGATGCAGACCACCGAGCTCCTCGTCCCCCGTTGATTATAAATCACCTCCCTGCTTCTGCAAATGGTTCTTCTTCATAGCCTATGTAATTGATTAGAGGTCAGCTCTCGGTTTCTTAGATGTGGGACTCTTGGGTGAGGAGACAAACTCTCCTGTAGTGTATTTTGTTATAAGCTGCTACAGCTGGATCCAGTTGTTTATCAACTTTTATCTTTGGTCTTCTTTCTGAAATTTTGCACTGGTTCTGAACTAGGTCGAAAACATTAAAACAAGTAATCTTGCAATTAAATAGGCCTTCTATTTGCATATGCAATATATTTGAAGGTTTGATATGGTGAATGCCTGATTTTCAAACAAGCAAACTAGCAATTCATGCATCTGTTGTGTTGTAAATTTCTGTTTGGTTGAATAAAAATGTATTATTCCATTGCATTCTAATTACAAACAGAATTTAATTTCTTGTAATATAGAGTACAGTAAAACTAAATAATGAACTGTCTAACTATGATTGACAAGCATGGTACACACACTGCTTTCGATAGTTTTTTTAGGACCAATATCACGTAGTAGTCTTTAACTCCTTACACCTACTAGGGTCCCTCTTTTGCTTCAATTCTGATCTTCTCAATATCCTCTAGTATCATGTCATTAGAGTTCTTCATCTCTTTGCCACTGTCATCAGGATCATTGTACTGCTGGCCTTTGTATTGGTGTCTAGTAGCAAAGGCAAGGAAAACTAAGAAATTTATTGTTCCTAGAGCTGCAAGCAGCAAATAGAAGTTCTCTAGCCTTCCATTGTTCAAATCGCTTCGTAGCCAGCTCTTATGAGTCAGTTTATCCACCACGGTCACCAACAGACTGCTTACGTAGAACCCCATTGAGATGGTGCTTAAGAAGAGCCCTGTGCTCATAGACTTCATCCTGTCCGGTGCCTCTCTGATGAAAAATTCTAGTTGTCCTACATATACAAAAGCTTCCCCAGCACCCACTAGGAAGTATTGTGGAACAAGCCAAAAGGCACGTATTTTTGTGTTGTGGTCAACAGCCATTTCCCTTCTCTGTTTCTCTACTATTGCGGCAGCGATCATAGCAACCGTTGAAAAGACGAGTCCAATTCCAACTCTCTGAAGGCTTGTGAGACCTTGGGGACTCTTTGTGAGTTTTCGAGCAAGGGGGACGAAAAGTTTCTCATTTAGGGAGGTGAAGAGGAGAATGGTGATGAACAGAAAGGCTGAGAAGGAACCAGCAGGGATTTCAAAGGAACCTACTTTCCGGTTCATGAAGGTGGCTTCTTCAATGGTGAAGGTAGTCATTTGAGAATAGACCGTCCAAAAGAGAATACATGTTGACCAGATTGGCAAGAGCTTGAAAACCAGTTTCACCTCTTCAACTTGAGTCACTGTGGATACTACCCAAGGGTTGCTTCTATTTTCACCACTAGCAGCTAATTCATCTAGTATTGCAGCTTTGTCGAGGCACCTATCGTAGGAAGAATAAAGATTAGTGAAAGGATAAAGGAGATACCCTCATGAACGCAATCGCTTTATATGTGAACTTACTTGAATCTCTGTGTGTGTGGAATCTTGGCTTCTTCGTATTGATTCAGAAGGCTTGGATGAGAAGGATAAGGATGAGTCCTCTTCTTCCATGCTAAAAATATCACCCTCCAGATCATTGTTAAAGGGCTGCCTCGAGGCTTCTTGTATCGATAGAATGGCGTTCCCAAGAGTAACACAATGAGTGCGATCACCACTGTCCCTGCTGATATTCCATAACCCAATCCTCGGCCAATATTGTCTTGTATATACACCAGCACAATCACAGCAAATAGAGAACCGACGCTGATGCCAAAGTAGAACCTGTTGAAGAAAAAGATCATGGACTTCTCTTCCTTTGGGTCTGAGGAATCAAATTGGTCAGAGCCAAAACCTGAGACGTTGGATTTTATTCCACCACCACCTAGTGCTGTCATGTATAAAGCCGCATAGAGCAGGGCTAATTGGCTGCCTGTGGCCTCGACGCATTCTTGGTTGCCTTTGCACGCAGGGGGTCTCATACTCGGAATGGATGTGGCGATTGTTAACAAAGTTATCCCCTGAAGGAAGAAAACTCAGTATAAATGGACTTGGCATGAAAATTTATCTTGCTGGATTGTGAATCAAAACCGTTGATTGTGTGAAATCGTGTTAGAAAGTAAACACAGCTTAGCAAGATGTAAGATGCCAGACCAGATCATTACTTTGAACTTTGTAATAGGAAAGACTTACCAGAGCAGTTATGGCTGCAGAGAGTAGTACAGTCAGGTAGCGTCCGAGTTTAGCATCTGCAACGAAACCACCAAGAAGGCCAAGGAGATTCAAAGTGCCCATGAAATTGGTGACTACGGTTGCAGACTTTGCTGAAGTTAAATGCAAATTGCCAACCAAGTAAGTCACTAAATTCATAGATATGCCCATCACACAGATCCTCTCAGAGAGCTCAGTTACTGCAGCATATTAGTTCAAGAATTTGAAACCGGTTAGTAGACATACATGGTATTAGGGAAAGAGAGTACTCATGTTCAGCATTATTAAATCACCTAAGATAAGCCCTGCAGCAAGCCATCCACCAGTTCTGGACTTGTCGATAGGGTTTCCTCGAAAATCCACCATACTCCCATCATTTGCTGCACCATCTTTCTCACTGTTGCTCGACACCAGAACCTGTTAAAGTTCAGGAAACAATTTGTAAGAAACCAAACCGGACTTATTGAAATCTCGAGTTTCAGTAGTGACTATCTACCATTTTTCACCGGAGAGAGACCGATATGTGCTCCGTTCTTCTTCTCCTCGGTTAGGACTTCAGAGAGCAGCACTAGAATGACAATGTATAAATGATTGGGGGGGGGTTGGATAGATTTATACAGTACTGAATTGCTGCTAGGTTGTGATGGTCTCCACAATTTCTAGTGGTCAAGAGTAGCTGTGGTGCTAGCTACTACTGTATATTTAGACCATGTGGCATGTGAACACTTTCTGAAATCAAAGTGTGTGTTTTGTGGTTTTGGTGCTTGCAATCAAAAAATGGAAAGTGACACTCTTCATTCTCAGTTTTGGAGGTATCCCATTGATCATTTTCTGAAGACTGGAGTGAAAAAGAACAACACCTAAGCTGTATAACATTTAGGGACGGCAGATGTGGGACTGCTATGAGTGAACATTTGCCATACTATTGCCACAGTTGGCTTTTTATGGCCTTTCATCTCAGAATCTTTCCAAATTTTGTTGCTTGCAATTCTCAGTGAACAGGTTCATCAATGATGTCCCTCGTTCAACCTTTGGGTTTCTAAGACAATTCGTCACGGACTCATCAACTCCACTTTGTCATATATCATTTTAGTGGAACTTGCTAATAAACGTATTGTATTTTTGACTATTAACTCGAAATTTCCTATTTAATGATTAAGTTTTTCTAACTTTCAAAGTGATAAGGAAATTTATCACAACTCAAACGGCATTTATTTGTTCAATAGATGTTTAGGTGAATGTAGTCATTCCCAAGTGTAAGATCTTAAGTAGTGTGCACTCCCCTATCTCTTTCTAATCCCGTTTTGTTTTTTTTTCCTGAAAGAGGTTCGTTGTTGGTTATAAATAAATGGGAGAGCTTCCAATAAGGACCTTATAATAAGGATCAAGTGAGAACTTTCGAATGAACGGTTGGATGATATGCACATGAGAATTAGAAAATATCAATTAAAAGTCAAAACCTTGATCCAACCGTTTATTTGAAAGTCCTCACTTGGTCCTCATTATAAGTTCCTCGTTAAGAGCTCTCCCATAAATAAATAGAAGACACCAATATCATCAAATTAACTTGGATCACAAGTTTGCAGTTTGCCCTACCCGGCACACAGCTTGTATTGGGATTCAAATCGCATGCAACTTTTTAACGAATATATCTTCCCACTTTTCACCAAACTATAGCATTGCGTGGTGTTGATTAGAAACGTCTGGAAATGTTTGAATCTTTTTCGTGAGATTTGATCCGTCTATATCGTTAGGTTATATAAAACAAAACAAAAAAAGCACTGCAATAATAGGATCAAACTTTTTACTTTAGCAATAACAAGCTCAGCCTTGCAGCTACCGACCAGAATCGTGTAGGGGAGATGGAATATCTTGTTTTGCCCAGGTGGAACTCTATGGTGGGATCAATGTTGATCACTAGCTAGCCACTCTTCTATTCTCTGGATGATATCATTCACTGAATTATTGATTTATGGGGGCCATTTAGCTAATTATTATCACCAACTAAGCACCCATATATATTATTAATGCATGTCGATCAGTCGATCGCAAATGTTACTGTGAACTCTTCTGGGTGTGTATATGTTTAAACTATACTAGAACTTTTCTTTTCGTTTTTTTTTTATATGGACATAGGATCAGCCAAAACGGCTCATTCTCTAATGAATTTTATTTACAAAAAAAAAAAAAAAGACACAAAAGAAATGATAAGACATAAAACTAAACTTCTCAAAATAACCATATGAAAGAACAACAATGAAAACAATAAGAAATTGAACCTTAGCGAAAACGAAAATTATGAAGGCTCAAATAATCCCTTCAACAATGAAAACGAATAAGATCCGGGGACATGTCCCACCATGTCAAACCGTCTGAATTGATACCTAAGTTAGCTAGCACATCAACAGATTGGTTTCCTTCTCGATAAATGTGTGAAGAACGAAATTGCATCTAAGATATACGGTACAAATTAACAATTGTGCCACTTAATTCGAAGTTGTCAGGGTACTAAGTGAGGAGAATGAATAAATGAAAGGACAAGAGCTGAGTCAACTTCTAACCATATATGTTTCCAATCCCGCACCCTGACCAACTCAATATCCTTAATAACTGCTATAACTTTCGTTGCCACATAGCTTGGAATATTAAGATTAGAGCAAAAAACACCCATAATAGTACCTCTGTAATCTCTAAAGATTTCTCCATAGCACGCATGATCAGAAGAGCTACACCAATCACCATCTGTATTAATCTTTACCCAACCAATAAGTGGAGGGTGCCAATTAACTTCAACAATACGTTGAGCTCGTCGAGGCTTGCAGAGGACACGAAACTTTTTCAAAATAGTGAGGTCCAACACAGTATTGAACATGCAACCAGAAACAATTCTATTAGAGGAAGCAACTTGGCCAATAATTAATCTACAAGCAACACTGGTGCTAACTTGCATACCATCAAACTTATCCCGGTTCCGGAAATGCCAAATGCCCCATAATAAAGCCACAAATGCAGTAACCCACAGCTCACGTAACTGAGGACTACGACTTCTTCCCAAGCCCCAATGGAACCTCTCCAACCGAGGCCGTAAAAAAGCATAAGCTTCACGGAACAATGAAGCTAGAGTACATGGTAGCCTTTTAGTAGTGTCAGTAACACATAGTTTCACTGCAGAAGCTCTCCTATAGATATATATTATCAGCTAGGTCGAGTTTGGTTTGGTTGAATATGGCAGCCAATTATAATTCGGACTTTTGGGTTTTACATAGGAATAGGGAAAGGAAGAACCTGTGGTGTCTGTGGATAGCTGATAGCTCTATGATTGCTGATAAGCATGAAATTCATGTAAAAGATTTGCTCTTCTCTAATCCATTCAAGTGGAATGAGAGCTGTTCCTTGTAATCTTGAATTGTCCCAACAGAAGTTTTGGTCCCGGCTTTCATTTTCATAATCAACATGAAAAGTTAGAGAGAAAATGGAAAACGAATTCCTCATGTGTTATCTCTATCATCTACTCAATCCAAAAATGACATTACTTGAAAGGAATCCTCCACAAAATGCTAACGTTCATATCAACTATATAAATACATATCAAAATGCTAACGTTCATGCCAATTTTATTTAATAACCCCATCTGTCCTTTCCTTTTGGATTTTCAGCAGCTAAGTTTAAAAATATGCTCTGCATAAATCTGACTGAAGTTTAAGCCAACTTGAGATATCTCAGATGTATCAATCCCCAAATCCCATTTGGAATAACTCCCTCAAATCTACTAATCCTAAGATTTTCCTGTTGGAAGAGAGACATACCATGAACCTCCTGCCAAATCAAGAAGCCTAAAATCCACAAAAGAAAATCCATTAATAGTCTGCAGGACCATAAACAATATCATGCATCTTGCAGCATTTTATATTTTCTTCATTATCTTTCTTAAAATCTTGGAAGTACCAAGTCATCGATCAAAACATGCTTCACCCACCATACAAATGTCTTCCATGAGTTCCGTCTCTTGCTCACAAAGATAATCTTGTGTCATCCATAGGCGAATCAACTCAAGTGTATCAATTTGATAAGTTTTCGGAAAAGTAGTACTGTACTGATTAAGTTACTTTTTAAGTTGCTCTGCATTGTCCATCAGTGTAAGATATTTGGGTAATTAAAAGTTTTTAACTATCTGTAGGAAGATATCGGAGCAATGATCACCATCCTGGAAATTTAACCTGTTCTGGCACTCATTTGAGCATAGTGGAGTGTGGCTTCCTTTCAGCTACAATACAGAAGTGTAGAGCACTTGTGTCTCAAGTGAAAATATGGAGCATATGTATTATAGACACTTAAAACAGTGAAGGTTACAAGATGGGGTAGAACACCTTTTAATTAGTTCAGCCACCATCACAAAATCAAAACAAAACAAAACAAAACAAAGGGCTTTAACATAAAACCCAAGCACTATGTTTTCTGTTCCACATTGTACCTAGTAAGAAGCAACTAAACCCAAATCCTGACTATGGTCCAACTCCTTTTGGACCTCTAATTCTGAAAACTTAGCAAAAACCCCAACTAATGGTGCTGTATTATATGTACAGGCTTCTGTCTGCATATAATTGTCCCTCTGATCCAAAAAATTGTCATGAGAATCAGGCCCTCCAACTAAAGCCCCTACCAAAACATTAGGGTTTGGCTCAAGCCTCCCATACCAGTTATCATACCCTTGTGTACACCCAATGAAGGCTTTGTTCTCTCTATAAGACACCACAGAGGCGCCTCTATGGTGCACCCTTTGAGGGTAGTTTGAACCATATCCCACCAAGTAGCTCATGTTCGATGGGTTAGACCCTAAAATGTAATCAACCTGTGATTTTGCAAAGCTGAGGATTTCTTGGTGAGCCACTGTCCCTCCATGGCAGCTGAGCTTTTGGTTCGAGCTTTTAAGGAAATCTGAATACATGGTTAGAAGGAATGAAGCTGTTGAAACATACTGCATATTGTTCCATTGCCTTATGTACAATAGGCCTGCTGGTGTTCTTTCCACATTTGTGGTGTCAAGGTTCTTGTTCAGGCATGAACAGATGTAGTACTCGGCTTTCGATCTATATTTTTCCAGGATAGCACTGTGCTTCTTGTGCTTCTCTTCATTCAGCAACTGCAGAAGAGAAAATGAGTTGTGATTAGTTCATGATTAGATAGCAATGGGCTCCATATACATCATTACAAAGATTCATTATGCACCGATGATCTCTGATGTAACAGATATGAATTGTATTTGTAGACAACATCATGTGACCCATGTGTTACGTGTTTACATAGATTGTTTCAGAACTATTTATTCTCTCTTTTTGGGAGAGTTACGTGCAGTAGCAGACGAGAATAAAATTGAAACATTTATCGAATATTTTATCTACATTACTTCTTTGTATACAAATAGATGTTACGTTTTCCTATATTGTCTAATGGAACGAAATAACATCCCGTTTGACATCTTACATATAATCGATTTTGACATTCTAGAGACATGAATGGACTTAGACAGATCAAAAACGATGAATGTAATGAAATCGCAGATCAATCATTTCTTGGTGAGATTATGCAGAGCTGTGTGGGTCATTCTGATAGAGGTAGAAGTGTAGAACTAAGCTGGAGGGTTGTGTGCCTCATCTAACAGACACTTGGCCTTAAATGAAACCATTGCATCCACTCACTCAGTTTCACAAAAGGGCCACCCACACATGCAACACCAAGGCTCAGTCCCCACTTAGAGATTTCAAGACAAGATTGATTATATCAGCGACCTTACTTACTACACTCCATGATGACATCTACTGTTCCTAAATGCAGCATATATATCATCTCCCCCATCTTCGCTTTCACAGTGCCTATTCCCCTGCCCAGGCATATCAGCTTTGAGCTTTCTACAAGCACTCGGCATATGACAAGTGTGGCATGCTTTTGCTTAGAATCACATAAAGGCAGTGCTGCCATGCTCAGCATCATTTTGCACATGGTTTTGTGCCGGAAGATAGTTTCTTTGTTTCTATTTTTTCTGGTTAAACCCTGGCTATATGCCTTAATTGGGGGTTGCTCAATGTGCCTAATTTTACAAAGTGAAAAGGAGTTCTTCAAAGTTCTGCTTCTATTATTTCTAGTTTGAAATTTGGAAAAGCAAAATCCCAAAAGGATTTGAGCTAGATAGCAAGATTGAGGCGCTATGACCTAGCTTTGTAACCATTATACCGACCAAGGAAACAGGGTAAAGCAAAAGTTTACTGATCACAATACCAAACACATTTGCCACCAGAAAAAATAAAAATGACATGTCACAATGACCAACTTAAGGGTTCAACTCTAATGTTTTTCAGCAAATCACAAATAAAATGTTTGACGAAATATCTAAGTTGGTCTATTCATTCTTGTCACATATGTTTGAAGCGTTGTTATCATAAAAAATATATGGTATTAACCTTGAATAGTGGTCCCAAACACGAATAAGTTTTTTTCCCATCTAAACAAGCCTTTACTCGATTATAATGATGGCTTATTAGAGGTTGGGTAAGTTTAGTTAAAGTTTGTTTTATGCAAGCATATAGATTATAGAGTAATAACTACAAACCCAATAATTTGACAAAGTTAATGAAGGGTTTTGGAATTAGGCACCTCAACTAAAAAAGGAATTAGTGTTACCTTTGAAGCCATGACTTGAATACCAGCATACTTAACGTCCCAGCTGAACTCTGTTATTGCCCAACCAATGCCTCCAAAGTTCTCAGCCTCGTTAATTACATACATCAAATACTCCTCATTGTCGGTGGCCTTGTATAGCCACAAAGCTGCCCACAACAACTCATCCTTGAAACCACTCACCGACGCATAGTAGCTCTTCACCACTCCCAACCTCCCCTCCTCGTCATACTTCCCCCTATACTTGTCCCCAAACTCGAACAACTGCGTACATTTCCACAATTAGCTCCTCGATTATTAAGTACTATCAAGTACTTAGTGCGTGTAGGAATGCTAGTTATAATTAAGTAATGCATAAAGTGCCTTAATTTAGTTGGTATTACCTGTTGGGCGTGGTGTAGGAGGAGGTGGGCATAATGCGGGTTTGTTTTCTTGAACACCAAGGCCGCCGCTGCCATTGCCGCCGCGGTCTCTCCGGCAAGATCTGACCCTGGATTGTTCTGGTCGATCTTGTACGCCTGCCGGGATGTCGTCATGTCCTCCGGCCTTTGCCAGCAGTAATGGTCTGTGTCACCGTCTCCCACCTTTGACAATATGATCACAACTCCATCAGACACTGCTAAATTGTACTAACTAATTAGGCAATGCAGCAAATTTGAAATTTCTTACCTCGGCCCATAACACATTTGGACCAGTGTGAGCTTTGATGAAGTAATCAGTTCCCCATTTGATGGCCTCCATCGCGTGCTCGAGCTCACCGGCTTCGGCGATCTGCTGCCGGTATTCGATGACACTCCATGACAGCATTGTCACCGTAAAAGCCATTGGCAGACCGAACTTGACGTGATCACCGGCGTCATAATAGCCTCCTACCAAGTCCACCTATTCAACCAAATTCATAAAACACACTTACTATTTAGTACAAACCATTAAAACTCAGAAAACGACACTTCTCGACGATTGCGTCATTGTAGCAGTTTAGTACATTACCCCTTGTTCTAGGCCGTCGGTGAGGCCGGAATGGTCCCGCCAGGTGACTCTCTGGTTGTACGGCAGCCTGCCGGAGCGTTGGGATTCGAAGTAGAGGAGACTCTTGGCGAGGGCGTCGCCGTAGTTCAAAGCTTTGGCGGTGAAGGAAATGGCGAAGATGAGAGAAAGAAAGCACCATTGTGCAAAATGCTGTGGCTTGCTCTTCACCATTGTTGCTCCTCCCCTTCAAATTAAAGGAGTGAAGGGAAAATGGGGGAAAGTGGAAGAGAGGAATAGCTCACTCTCTTTTCTCTCTTTCTCGCTTTGACACTTTGAAATTTCTTTCTCTTTTTTGCGTCGTGTGAATTGTGTTTTTAAGGTGTGGGAGAGAAGAGAGAGCTAGATCGAAAGAGCTAGGTGTCTAATGCATGTGATTGACTACGCTTTCACATGAGACTGGGAGAGTGACTTTTAACAGAGCGTGATATATGCAACGGTTTCAAGCACTTTTCGATCTTCAAATTCAACATCTTTTAGTGAAAGGCGACTCTCTAAGAGAAACAAATTCAAAATCTTTAGTTAAATTCACGAGTAATTTCTTCACTCATGTTTTTAGAGAAACAAATATGACCACCGATTTTTTGTTAGTCTAATTCGGATATATTTGTCGATCTCTAGGGTTAAATGTTATTATTTGATCTCTATTAGCTTTGATATATTTTGTATTGAAGCAAAATGAATAAAATGAGAACCACTTGTATATATGTGTGGCAAGAGCTAGCTAATGGTAAACGGGCAAAGGGCTTTCGTGGTGTTATATTGCTTTGGCAAAATTGGTTATCGACCCCGACACATGATTCAAGGCTAATAAAAGCTTGATGTATGGGAGATTGGCTCAGATGTCCATGAATTATAATTTTCTTAAGATTGCTTGGATCAAAAGATTAGATATGTAAAGAGAGTACTGATGTACATATTTTGATGTGGTGGTGCAGAGGGCCATGGGGTAAAGGGTATAGCTAAGAAGTTTCTTCTGCGAAACTATATTGTATACAATTATGGGTATTGGAGAAGGGGATGTGCTGAACTGCTGAACGAGTTGTCATCATAAATGGTCTTGGGGCAGGGTTTAGGGTATTGTCTTGCAATAATTTATAAGATTATGCTGCATATGCATGCATGCGTTTTATTCTACCTCTCAGTCCATTGGAGTCATGGGAGTTTACAATTGCATACTCTTGGAGTAACATCATCAAAGTCAGCAGCTTTAGTTTACTGCAGACATTCATGCAGCATCTACTCCAGAATAGCTGAAAGTATGTTGAAACTTGAAAGTCCAAACTCAGTATTCATGAGTTCTTCTTAACACAGTGCAAATAGATTACATAAAATATCTTACCATGGTCATACTATTTCTATTCATTCATAGGTAATGTTTATTCTTTTTATCTGATAAGAGTTGAGTTATGTGCTATTTGATTGTTAATCTAGAGTACTTCACCATTTATCAGACTTGATTTTACAGTCCGGTAAAGAATGATGCATAGTTGCATACCATGACTCTATTATCAACCACAAGTAAAAAGCTAGCTTGGTTAAAAGCCTCATGAAGCATGATCGACCACCTGTACCTTTGCGACCTTCTTGATTACAATCAACGAAAAATGATTCTTACAGTGTTCTTGATTCCCATCATGTCATAATCACAGTAGCTAGCTACCTGGAAGCTACCATGCAGGAATAAAACAGCGAGTATCAAACAACCAGACAACTGACCAGTGAGATCCAGGGGCATAGTCGCATAGAGCTTGTTTACATCAAAGATTTGAAAACGAAAAAAAATAAAATAAAATCTAACGAGGTTTAGTGCTGATCATGGGTCACAGGCTAATCATGATTACAAAACCTTAATGATACGACGTAAAGAGTACCTAATTACGTCTTAATCCTCAAAGCGAAATAAGCTCCCTGGTTCAGCTAGCAGTGGACTCACGTTGACGTATCCATCAGCCACGCCAAGGCTTTGGACTCCCGAGGACTCAGTTGTCGGTGGCAAAACACCTCCACGTGGAGGCGAAGAGAACCGGGTACCCTCTATTTGCGGTGACTGGTCGGAGGAGAGGACGACCGGCTGAGCCGGTGGAAGGGGGAGCACCGAATGGACTTGCGGTGGACCTGGGCTTGTTCCCTCGCCGACAGCGCGGGAAAATTACGTAAACAGTGACTGGGATTTTTTTGGGTTCCTTTTTTTGGAATTTTTCTTTTTAAGTGGTGAGTCATGGGCACGGGGTTTGAGGTTTTCCCACCAAAAATTAAACGGAACGGAATTTGCGCATGTTTTTCTTCCGAGAAAATGTCGATGACATAGACGAGAGTTGTACTGTACCTTCTTTCGCGCCGAAACTGGGTAAGTAAGTTTGACTTTGAATTCCTAAGCGAAAGGGAAGCTGACTGGGTTGGGCTTTAAGATGTTGATGAGATCGCTTCAAAGAAGCCGGCCTAGTTTATCATCGAATATTGGGCCCAGATAAATGAACTGATGCACTAGAAGCAAAACCCATTTTCATTTAAGCTTGTAAACTTGAGATGGAACTCTTCGTATTCTTTGCTTGATCAACAAATAAGTGTAATGATGGACTTCGAGTGTAGGCACACCACAAAAATGACAGTTTCAAATCGAATCTGCATTGGAGTTTGATTGGTAGGAAGATGTACATGAGAAAGTCAAAATCCGCAATGGGGAAACATGTTAGTTTATAGGTGAGAAATGGGAAAGACAATGGTCTGACAATCTAATATCATTGTGAGCCGAGTGTCTCATATATGTCTTGAATGCTCAAAAGATGATAACAAAAGAAGGATCGAACTTAAAACCTTTAACAAAATATGTATGGGAAGAATCAATAATGCTACCACTTGAGTAATAAACTTCTCATTATTCTAGATTTTGTAGAGGTTCTCAATATCTTGACATAAAAAGCAATGTAGTATGTGAAAAAAAAAAAAAATCAGCTTGCCTAAAGTTGAGATTTTTATGTCAATAGATTCATGATCAGTCACTATTAGATTTACTTCTAAAAAAACTCGACTTAAAAATAATTTTTCCCACCATTAAATGTAAATCTAATAATGACCGACTAAATGACCATGAATCTTGATCAGTCACTGATTAAGTGATGACTGATACAAGTGATTAGAAAGATATCCTCACTCCACAAATTACAAAATTATGTACAAAATATAAATATATCAATGGATGTTTCATTCAGAGAAGAAATATCGATCAACACACTATACATCTCAACACAAAATATCTCTTCGTTGCCAAAAACATCCAAATTTAAAATATTTAAATATTCCCTCGCTGTAGCCGAACCTAAAGAGACACGTGGGATTGGTTATCCTCTACAGTTATATTTCTCAACTGGGTCCCGCCCCTCGCCCACGTGTCATTAACTATATTTTCCTCTCCAAATCACGACGATCCCGTTCCTCGAAATGTGTACTCCTCCTCCTTCTACTTTCGTCTATCCCCCAATTCCGATGTGGGTGGCTACCGTCCCTCATCTCCCTCCGGTTCTGACGATCCTCACCACCCCTCGTCCCAATCCCAACCTTTTCTATCACTCCCTTCCAAAACCAACCCCCTCTCCTAATCGCCTCCGCCTCAACATGTACAAAACATGGGCCGTGAAGAAGCAGCTCCCTCACCTTCGGATTCGAAAGCCAGGTGACGTAACTAGTCTCCGATCTCAACTTACTAATGTGTAGATTAACAATAATAATAATCATGTTGATTGTTCGGATTACACGGTGTGCTGCAGATGGTGAGAAGTTTCGGTTAGAGTTGGAAAAGAAAGGTTTGGATTTTGGATGGCTAGCTGCTTTTCCTCACGTGTTTACTGCCTCCATGTCGAATTTTCTGTTTGGCTATCACATAGGGTTAGTACCTTTGTTTTGGTTTCTGTGTGACTTGCTATGAGGAAATGTTTTTGAATTTTTGAGGTGCTTGAGTTTTGTAGGGTGATGAATGGTCCGATCGTTTCGATTGCTCGGGAGCTCGGTTTTGAAGGGAATTCGATTCTGGAGGGGCTTGTGGTGAGCATTTTTATAGTTGGTGCGTTTCTTGGGAGCATATGTTGCGGTTCGATTGTAGATAGACTTGGCTGTAGGAGGACCTTTCAGATTGACACCATTCCTTTGATTCTCGGAGCGTTGATAAGGTAATTACTGTTATACTCTGTTGGTTTTGTTTATGCGTTTTGAAATAATGCTGTTGAATGATTAGGTTTGTTTTGTGATAGTGCACAAGCGCATTCCTTGGATGAAGTACTTTTGGGCAGGTTTCTTGTTGGCCTTGGCATTGGTGTTAACACCGTTCTTGTTCCTATCTATATCTCAGAGGTGATATTTCGTTTTAGTGTTATTATTATGTTTTCTTAGAAAACATCAGACTACTGAATCGACTTGATTATAGTTTGAAAGCTTGACTTCATAAGTGTCTTCCTTCTATTCTGCATCATGTTACAGTACAGATATAGTGCGAAGTTTCTGAATTTATACCTTGCAGATTGCTCCAACAAAATATAGAGGTTCATTGGGAACTTTGTGTCAAATTGGCACATGTCTTGGGATCATTTCATCACTATGTCTTGGAATTCCCTCAGAGACTGATCCACACTGGTGAGGCTCTGCTTCCTTATTGTATCTTTTTAGTACTTGGGACTTCAATGATAGAGGACATTGTCTCTCTTCATCTCTCTCCCCATATTCAATGCCCTACGTAAACATGCGGCACGTATCCCCTCCTAACTCATATTTTGATGTGAATGACCTTCAAAGAATTGTCCTTGGCTTTCTTAAGAGTGTGCACGCTTGGCTGTCTAAAGATAGTGATACAACTAACATTATTTACGTGTGCATTTGTGAAGCATAATTTTTTGAAATTATTTTCCTCATGTTTGGAACAATTATGCTAAGCATACCACCTCCTCACTGAAATTGATTATGATTCGACATATTTTAATTGCTTTTTAGGTGGAGGACAATGCTGTATATTGCAAGTGTCCCTGGATTTGTCCTTGCATTTGGAATGGAATTTGCTGTAGATAGCCCCCGTTGGCTATGCAAGGTAAGATTATTTGTCTCTCATTATAAAACTACAAAGCTTATTCTATTACATTGTTCCTTATTCTTTTCGTACAGGTTGGGAGATTTAGCAATGCTAAAGAAGTGATCAAAAATGTTTGGGGAGCATCAGAAGTTGAAAAGGCAATTGAAGATATTCAGGCAGTAATCAAGAATGATGGTAGTGATTTGGAAAGCAGTTGGTCTGAGCTATTGGAAGAGCCAAACTTTAGAGGTTGTATCAAGGTGGACTTCATATGTCTGTCATATAAAGAAATCTTTAGGTTTAACATTGAATATCATTTAAAGATTTATGCCCATTTGTCACTTTGTGTCACATTTGTTCAACATGAAAAAGTAGAAAAACTATCAGACCTGGATAACATCATAACATGAAACGCGAAAAACTATCCTTGTCTCAAGTAGATACTGATTAGACTGTATGACATTTAGATAAACTCCTTGATTCATAATTGTGCATGCTTCTTCAAATTTTATTGAGGGATTGAGTTCACGACTAGACAAATCTGGAATTATGTAAGGACTCAGATATTTTGTGTGAGATTGCAGTTGCATGGATAGGAGGTGCCCTTTTTGCACTTCAACAGTTCGCGGGTATAAATGGTGTTCTTTACTTTTCATCATTGACTTTTCAAGATGTTGGAATTACCAGTAGTGCTTTAGCAAGCTTGCTTATTGGTGTTACCAACTTTGCAGGTATCAGATATTATGTATCTGTATGTTTGTGGAGTGAAATATGTTTCTTGAACAACCCTTCATTTGCATTGTTATTGGTCATTGCAGGAGCACTTTGTGCTTTGAACTTGATTGACAAACATGGGAGGCAGAAGCTCTTGATTGGAAGTTACTTGGGAATGGTAAGTTGGATTAGTAAATATTTTGTAGACAGTAAGAAACTTACCCTGCATATAGTTTTATGCGTTTAGAAATTTCGTCTCTGTGCAGGCACTTTCAATGTTTCTTGTGGTATATGCTATCAGTTTTCCACGCGATGGTGAACTTGGTTACAACTTATCAATACTGGGAACAGTCATGTAAGCGTGTGTTGTCTTGGTTAATGCTTTCTATTCAGTCAGGCATAAAATGTGTTGAGAGAGCCATCCATTGATGTTCTTTCTATTTTGCGTTATCATTAGGTACATATTCACCTTTGCAATAGGAGCCGGCCCAGTCACTGGTCTTATCATACCAGAACTCAGCAGTAGCAGATCACGCGGGAAGATCATGGGATTCAGTTTTTCTGTTCACTGGGTGAGCACTTGGGTTTTCTTTTCTTGAAACAAAATCTACATATGGTTTTGATTTCATATTAAATTTGTAATGGTACTTTTTCATGTCTTTGTAATTCAGATTTGCAACTTCTTGGTGGGTTTATTTTTCCTCGACTTGGTGGATAAATTTGGAGTTGCTCCAGTTTATTGTACCTTCGGCGGAGTTTCCTTGTTCGCAGCAATATTTTCTACCTACTTTATAGTTGAAACCAAAGGGCTGTCCCTCGAGGAAATAGAAATGTCACTAAGCTCTGATTTCATCTCCAGAGGCAAGAAGTGACTTTATATTGACACTCGAAGATTCTGAAGATCGAAACTGTCATGATACATCATAGATCAGATTAAAGTTTCCACGGTGGAGGTTCACAAGTTTAATACCACATTTCACATTTTGTTTTCACGTCCTGTCAATGTTAAGTTGTTATGGAATCAGAAGTTGTCTTCGAAAGAATACTATCTTTAGTGGTTAAATCAGATAGCTGAGATGTATATGGTTAAAGAAAATTTTGCTTCAACTTCTCCAGTTATATAATAGTCGTGAATTTGAGGATGTTATACTGTCAACCTCAGCCTCAGGAGTGTGGGAGCATATATTCCCTTATGGCTAAAATCGGAGCAAAGTTGATAGCATCTGCTTCTTTTACAAATGATACAACGTTTGTTTAAAGCAACTTTCACATTAATAAATTGATAACGAAATGTTTGTGGAATTGTAAACATTTACTTAAAATCAATTGGACTGATAGCTCTATACATGTATACAAGGAAATTTTTGTTGAGTATTACTAGATTGCAGATCTGCTCAGCTAAGACTAGAAAAGCGATAACCTCAACTGAGCAAAATATTAACAGGAACGAGAAAATGTTTATTTTCACAATGCAAAGGCTTTCTCAAACACCGCATATGACATATTGTGTTATTGTTAGATTGTCTTTATCAAATAACCGATAACAAAAGACATGATTGATGTCATGCAACCGTTTATATTAATGTTCTATTCATATATCAGATATTAGAAAATTATAAACACTAGATCACAAAAACTAGGAGTATGTTACTTTCTTTTCCGTAAACTATACTAGGCCTAAGTGTTGGAGAATTATTTCAAGGCTTTTATTTATCAAATAAAAAAATTTGATTTTAAGTTTTCATCCCAAATTCAGATTTTGTGCTAGGCGGGTAAATGACTCAATATTTCCCGGGAGAATTTTACAAGTGTCAGATTCCGGTTCTCGTTCAGCTCCCAGTGGGTCCCGCAGAGTGACCGCCACGTGGACACAGAGGAAGAGCCACCCAACTTGACCGTTTACGCGTGCAAAACAAAGAGAGTCGCAACAATCAGCACAACAAATTCCGCCTCCGGCAGATTGGCGTTACGGAGCTACCCAAGCTTTTCGGCGAATGGAGTCGTCGGCGGAGAGCAGCGACGTGGACCGCGACGTCGAGCTGCACGTGATCGCGCGCGAGCCGTCGGAGGCTGAAGGCGGCGCCGTCACCGAGGAGAGGTCGCCTCTGTTGTCGCAGGCCGAGAAGCCCAAAATCAACATATTCACTCTCTCCTATCCCCGGAGAAAGCCTGGTGTAAGATCTCCTCACCTCTAATCCAATCCCCATTTCCGTCTCGAAATTATTATTATTTTTTGAATCGTACATGATCATGAGCTAGGGTTTTGTTTGAATTCTGCAATGCTAGCTTTCTAGTGCTTCAAAGGCTTGTAGAATTGTTAAAGGAAGGACTTAAGAGCTTGATTGAGTGATTGCTTGGTAAAAATATTTGGAAATATAGAAGATCAAGTGATATAGTGATTAACTAATTAACTGCTGGTTTAATTGAAGTCTGTTATCTGTTTATAGGAGGAGATAATCAGATCATTTGAACCGGAGATATCGGCCGCATCTCAGTTTCTTTCGTGGGTATGGAGTGGATCTAAATACTCTGGTTTAATGTGCATGGCTATCTCTTCTACCATCTATTTTACGATGGAAGTTGTCACTGATGTTTTTTCAGGTTAGTAAGTTCTACATTCTGTCTAATTTGCATGTATATCCTGGTATCATGACTTGCTTCTGCCTCTGTCGCTGTGTTTTTCTTCATTCATTATATTTATGTTTCTGTTTTGTTATGGCAGTTCAGCCCATTCCTTTGCTTGAGGTTGCATTTACGAGATGTACAATGATATTGGTATTGTCATATATGTGGTTGAGAAAGGTTGAACAGCCATTATCTGGGCTGGGAAACGCAAAACATCTTTTGATTTCAAGAGCCTTTATGGGATATATCTCATTGATAAGTTTCATCTATTGGTAAGTAACAATTGTATCTTTTTGTATGTTCTCTTTGCTGGTAAATTTTATGTATTCTGGTGACAGTGAATTCTGAATTTTGTAAACTTCTGATCAGTGAGGTTGTGTTGAGAAACTTTGTGTTATCTTCTGATGAAGAGCAGAAAATTGGGGACAGGATAGGAATCATAGGATCCTTTCACATGAAATATTAATTGCCCAGTTGAATATCCATTTCTGTTGCTAGAGTATTCCAAGTTTAGTGTGTTTGAAATGTGTTCTAGATGGCTTGTGAAATCTTTCCTTCAAATCTTGATTATGTATAGTGAAAACTGTAAACAGCACAGAAACAACCTGAAATTGGCTTATTTGTCATTTCAGCATTCAAAGGTTATCTTTGTCTCAGGCTGTTGTACTTAGCTTAACAACTCCAATTATAGCTTCAGGTGTGGCAAGATTCATTCTACATGAGACTTATAAAGTTGCAGAGATTGGAGGTATTAGTATTTAATGTTTATAACTTCTGTTTCTTCTATTTTCAGAGTAATGTTGCATGATATGTAATATGTATTAGGTACTTGGGTCCTTAATAAAGTTGTTAGCTTCTGGAAAGTTCTTAATATGAAGTTTATTAGGCAGGCAGTGACTGCTTCGTTAACTGTCATTCATTTCCAGGTCTTGCGTGCAGTTTCTTTGGTGTGCTTTTCATTTTTCGACAATTGCTTACTACACAAGGTACAGAAGTGAGTTAACATATTCTATGTTAGACATTGCATGTGATGTTCTGAATATGTAGCGAGAGATTGATCAAACCTATGTCCTCTAAATCTTAATACAAGCAAATAATATTAGGTTACTGACCTACAAGTCTGCCATGCATACAAGGATTATCCCATTTTCCGCTTTCTGCTAGAAAGCTATTATCATACAGTACTCCACCAAGTGAAAATATACTTTGACTTTTTCATGAATGGGCGAAAATATGTTCATAATTTCAGTGTCTTGCTCCTTGTAACGTCTACCAGATATTGTTAGTGTATTCTATATGCCCATGTTATCATGTATGCGTGAATAGATCACGTACTAGTTTGAGAGAATACTGTGCATGTAAATCTTTTAAGTTTTGGACTTTGAACATATATGTATGAGTGAAAGAAATTTTAATGCATATGGAATGGATGAAAGTTTAGTAAATAATGTGTAGCTAGTGGATTATTAATTATCAACAGCTAGCAGATTAATGCTTGTATTAAAAAAATTGTCAGCTTTATTTTCATTTCTTTTCTCATGACCCTTTCTTTGTCCTTTATTATAGCTTATAGTCGAAAATCAGTCTGATAAATCATCTGCATGCAATAATGAGTAATTTGGGATTTTATCACTCTTACTAAAATTGTGCAACACTAACTATGGACTGTGCATGAGGAATAGATCAACATGGTGAAAGAAATAGTAAAAGTATCACTGAAAGCGGCCATATATATGCAATCTTAGCCGGTTCACTTTCATCATTAACCGGTGGAATCAGCTACTGTTTAATAAGGGCTGGAGCAAACTCATGTGACCAGCCACTGTAAGATTACTCAGTACCCCTCTTTTTTCTTCTTCTGTGAATTTAAATCCTGAACTAAAAACGTCTGATTTTTGCAATACTGTACACATGATCAATGCTAGAAACTTTAAGCCATATAAAATAATCTGCTTGTTTCTTTTACTCCACTAAAGTTTGATGTTCTCTAGTGGAACAAGAGGTCATACTTTCTCATTGTGTTTGTGACACATGCAGTATCGTTAATCCATTATAAATTGAGTTTTTTTTTCATAACAAAAAATGTAATCTATTAAACTTTATGAAATATGTGTCTACCTGTTTTGGTTTCTTGGTTATCAAGGAGAAGAAAGATTAAAAGAACTAAAGCAATTCTACATTTGCATTTGTAGTGGTGATACCCCAGCATTTTTGCATCTCTGTTACATTACTATTTTGGAAAATGTAGAAAACAAAGTCTCATGTCATCCTGATAAGCTGTCTTGTCAATTTTCAGGTTGACAGTCTTTTCATTTAGTTTGCTGGCTAGTCCTGCTGCAGGAATTTGTCTTTTTGCCTTTGAGGTAAGTTGATGTCATTATTGTAATGCTGTGCTTCACAATATTGTTATACATTACAATGTCCACATTTCACGTACATTGTATCAGTGATTTCATAGTGATTGAAGATGAGGATATGTATAATATTTATTTTTGATAAAGGGAGGGGTGAGAGTCCGAACTCTTTCCACAAGAAGTTACTAAGAACAACATTTTCTAATGCATCCAAAAAGTGATCTTGTCCAATTATAGTATTGTTGATGGATGCTGTCCTATCTTGTGGGGAAACTTCTCATATCCCTCCAGTTTTTTTTTCCCAAACAAGAGTTTTCTTTCATTTAAAGTATGATTTAGGAATTTATAAGTTGGTATCCATTATGATTTCTTACTCCTAAAAATATGTGAGCTGGATGCAGAGTGTTTGTTTTGGTGCAGTCATCTAAGTTTTATTTTTTTCATTGTTATAATAGCTTAGAGTAACATATATAACTTCAATGCTTTCTGGTTATTGCCCATTCAAGTTTCTCTAATGCTTATGCTTCCTTTGCAGACGTTTGTATTCCCAAGTTTTTACTCATTTTCACTTATGCTCGTACTTGGCGTTCTAGCCTTTTTTGCGGAGGTGATGTGGTGAACTATTGTGCATCTTTCTTTTTATGTCACTCGCAGAACTATGATGCAATAAAGCATGCACTAGTTTATAGACTTCTGTTTCTAATAATACTCCAGCAGTTACGGAGTTCTGAACCTTGTGTCCTGGAATTCAGGTATTTTTAGCACGTGGGCTGCAGCTTGAGAAAACTAGCAAAGTTACAAATGTTCTATACATGGAGGTATGAGCCTGTAGCCTGTTTGCATGTAAAATGCTTAGTCTGATCTAATCCAGCTAGAGTATGGAATGTATGGGGGATGGGGAAAACAGGCAATTGGGAAAGCAGTATTAGTTATTATGTTTAATTAGAAAAGAAACAGAAGGAGATGCATCCAACATTTGAAATTTTTTTGATTAGTCACAATTTCTAATGTTTTCATATTTTATGTAATCTGTTAACAACATACACACCCAGTTAGTCCCTTTTATTTTCTCTGTTTCAGGCTGCCTTGTCACAACTCTGGGTCATTGGTTCTGCAAGAATAGCACCAACTTTTGGTCGAATTTTTGGTTGCTTGCTTATTTTAATTTCCGTTTTTGGCACCATGTATATTGGACCTGATAAAGAGGACTGAGAACAAAACTCTTCTGATTTGTTGAGAGGTATGCTTCTCATTTTGATACCCATTCTTGGTTGTGCTCAACCTGTTCATTTAGATTCTAGAGAAAAGAGGAATTCTTATATAAATCATTCACATTTTTGCCTCAATATGATTTTCTCTACCTCTCCAATCTTTCAATACAGCAAGAAAATTGGCCCTCTGGCTGGCTAGAAAAACTTTTAATGTTGTAACGAAGACCAGCGCAAATATGACTATGAGATATGAGTTTCAAATATCATTGCCGCAGATATACTGTTCTGTGTATATGAATTTGTCTGTGTAACAAAATCTGAAACTTTAAATTCAGAGCAAGTGACGAAATTATTGCTAGTTAATACGGAGAGTACTAGAGAGTGACGACTCAGTTGCAGAAAGCATTATTTGTAGCCAATAATCAGTATTTCTGACAATATTCCCTTCCCTTTCTTTCCAGGTAAATAATTCATGAAACATTATTGCCATAGATGCGTTAACAAGGCCAACAAAGGCCTTGCACAGTTTGAAACGTTAGCATGATTTTAGGTCTCACTTCATCTTTTGTCCTTGTACTATAATCGGATGGGAATTTCATCTTTTAAAATTTCACCTATTTTGGTTATAAATGTTAAATTTCGTCAAAGTTCCACTAAAAGTCGCGCGTACATTACTCATATACAATTTTAGTCAAGTAACTAGGAAAATTCTCATACGTGCAAGTTATATGTGATATCTTTTTGAAGATTTAACAAAACAAGATAAAAGAAATTCAAACAACGAGTAAATTTAAAACTTTAAACTTTAAACAACGAGTAAGCTTGATACTTGATGACTAAAAGTAACATTAAGTTGGTTTTACTGAAGCAAAATAGTAAAATACAGGATGATGAAGTCATGACTATGACTACAAAGGTCCATCACTCTTTCACTAAAACGTCCCCAAAAAAAGTGGCTCCTTTTGACAACAAAACGACCTACAAAAGAACCCAAATTGAACCCTATCTTATTTCTTCCATTTCAGAAAGTTTCAAAGCCCCCACATTTTTAGGCTCGGCAAAGCATCCAAGTCCCATAATAATAGAGAAAGATTTCCATAAAACCAAAAAAACAAACAAAGATTCTTATCTGGTATGATTTGAAAACGAAATATGAACACCAACAGATTGGGGTTTCTTCTTCTTTTTTTTTACAATTTTTTTCTTTTTCAAAATTTAAAATCTCTATGGGAATCGGATTTTGTGGGAAAAGGGAAGCGAATGTCATGCTCGTGGTGGGAAACTGGGAATATTATTTACAGAAGGAAGCCCCAGCCGAAAGCTCGCACGTGACACCCCACCTCCTTTGACTTTCCTCACTCTCCCCACTCTACCCCCCTCTTCACCTCATATTTACACTCCTTGCCACTACTTCCCCAAGTACTAACCAAAACAAAGCCATTAACTTCTGTCATAAATTTCCACCTGGCTTGAACCATAACCTCAACAACTCACTGCAAACACTAATTAGTTTACCAATAATAACCTCCCATTTTAACCAAGGGTTAAACTGGTGTTTCAAACTGGGTTTTTTTTTACTGTAGGCAACCAAGTGGTGATGGCCTCAATCAGTCACTTTGGTGATGATGTAATAAGGTACTGAAGCACAGTCTAAATCAGTCATGGAGATTTACTATCCTTGCGGGGCCCTAAAAAGACCTTGCCAAAAAGATTTTGCCGTACTACGAAAGGTGGGGGGGGATAAAAGCGTCTTTTCAAAGTGATATTCCAATGAGAAAAGATTGTGGGGGATGGGGATGTAGGGGGCAAATGTGTAATCTTGAAGACTGTTTAAAGGAGCAGTCTTTGGTTCTCTCTCTATCCCTCTCTGCTTTGCATGTTGTTGTTTCTTCTCTGCTAGTGTGCTCACTCACTTTATATCTGGAGCCCTTTTTTTTCTTCTCACTTTGGTCCCTTTGTTCTTCTTCTCCATTCTTCTTTTGGTTTCTTCCTGGGTTTTATTTTCTGAGGGACCTTTGCCTTTCAGAGCTTCCATCAATGGCTGACATTACACACCCTCCAATGGACCAGCTCCAGGACCTTGAGTATTGCATAGACTCCAACCCTCCTTGGGGTATGTGCTGTCTCTTCTCTCTCTCTCTTCTTTTGTTATTTTCATCATTTGTAGAGATATATGTTTTGAATATGAAATGGGCATGTGGCTCTTCAGCTAGGCTCTGTTTACTCTCTGTTTCAGAGTTTTTAATCTGGGTTTGGGTTTCATGAGGGCAATGATCACTGTGGAAGGAGAAATGGGGTTGTCGTTGCTTGGTAGCTTTAATCATTTCTGGGATTGTAGTCAGTGGTATTTCTTCAGCTAGTGTAGATTGAAGCAATGTGGCATTACAAGCTTGATACTGTAAGATGAAGAATCCTTATTTAATCATTTTAATGGAAAGAGCAAGTTTTGGAGGTGTGTATGGTTGAGTGTCTTGGTTGTTCTATGAGTACTGAGCAATATAGTTAATTTTATCATATTGAGTTTGGTAGGATTTGGGAGAGATTAATATATGAACTTTGTTTTGTTCATGAGAGATTATAATAAAGAAATAAAAGTTTTGTACATGTAACTGGGTTGGTGTAAGTTAATGTGGCGCATCATAAATGAAAGTTCGAGCTGTAGGTATAAGTGGTACTGCTAAAGATGCTACAATGAGTTTGTCTCCTCATTTCTTTTTTGGGGTGTGAGACTTTTTTTTCTGGGCTATAAAACAGAGGTTTGGTAGGGATCAAGGTTAATGTGTTGAAGATTTTAGGAATGTGCGATTGTAAGTCCCTTTTTAGCTGTTAGGAGAAAGCTTCTACATTTCTCATATACCATTTGAATTGTGAATGTGACACACATTTTCAGATGATGGTTGGTCATGGCATGATTGAAAGGAAACAATTGTTCTGCAAGAAAAAGTTTTTAGGGGGATTAAGAAGTTTGACACTTGATCGCTTTTATCCCTCACTTTTAGATATGATTCAAGCTTTTGTCTTGCAGCTGAAACCATAGTTCTGGCATTTCAAAACTACATTGTGATGCTTGGCACAAGTGTAATGGTCCCTTCATTACTTGTCCCTGCAATGGGTGGAAGTGATGTAAGCTGTTTTTCTTGAAAATTGATAGCTTTATACTTTTGTGGTCAATTTTGATTGATTTTTCTACATTCTGTAAAGTATTTGATTAAAGAAAAACATTTTCTTGTTCACAAACAGGGTGATAAAGCACGAGTAATACAGACTCTCCTCTTCGTTGCTGGAATTAAGACACTTCTCCAAGCACTTTTTGGAACCAGGCTACCCGCTGTAGTTGGAGGCTCCTTTGCTTATGTTGTTCCAATAGCCTACATTATAAACGACTCCAAGTTCCATCGGATTACTGATAATCATGAAGTAAGTAACTAACTGACTATCCTTGTACTTTCCCCTTTCTACATGGGAAGTGGGTCTGGAAATCTTGTGGAATTAAACATGAATATTTAGTAGAGGCCTGCTTTAGGTTGAATGGTGTCGTTGTAGCGATGTCATCTTAGGATAAAGACCTATGGTTTCAATGGGGCCAAGTTTCCTAAAAGGGTGTTAAGTTATAGGGGTTTACTTCTCTGTATGATGCAAAATGGTCACTGCCAGAACTAGTAAAGGTACTTAAATGCACGTTTTCAAGAAGCTTAGCAAAAGTTGAGAAATGCACTTTAAATATATGTACATAAGAGTCATTTGAAGACTAATAACACTCATGAATGGGTGCATGCAGTATACAAATTTTGTGACCTTGATAATACAATCATGTCAGTGTAAACCTCAATCCCATTATGCATTTATTTCATATTTAGCAATTGTACTTAAGCACCTTTCTTATTTGGTAGGGTATTGAAAGAGATCTTCCCATGTCATTGGTTTGCAGAGATTTTTACAAACAATGCGTGCTATCCAAGGAGCTCTAATTGTAGCTTCAAGCATACAAATCATTCTGGGTTACAGCCAAGTTTGGGGGCTCTTCTCACGGTATGTCAATAGTAGAAAACCAATGATGGGAATTGTGTGCTTTTATTTTATGATTGATTAATGCAATATCAGACGGGGTTGTTCTGCAGGTTTTTCAGTCCTCTTGGCATGGCACCTGTAGTTGGATTAGTTGGTTTAGGATTATTTGAACGTGGATTTCCAGAGGTAAATCTTTCTAGAAGAAGCAACTTTTCTTTCCATTGGGTCGAACTTCTTGGACTTCCCTGCCATGTGGCCTTAAAAAACAACAGTTTTATCTTCTAGAAAATCACAAAGCTTTCGTCCATTTATTCCATGAAGGTATACAGTTCTGGCAATTAACTAGAAGAGGATCACATTGAGGATTCAGTATTTCTATTGCTTCATCTTTTCATAAGATGTATTTTTGTGAATTGTCAATATTAAATTCTTCATATTTTCAGTAGTCTTTGTTCCAATCCATCAATGAACTTTTGAATTATATCTAAATCTGTGAGTAATGTTTATATTTCAACCATGAAACATTAGAACCTGGTGAGAACTGAACCATATGGACTCTGTAAATAAGGATGCTTCATTGTGCTCATTCTTTTTCCCATATCCATGATGGCTAGCTGATATTCCTCTTTTAGAATGTATCTATTCATTCTCTTTAATAGATAGTCCTCTGTTAGTAAAAAGTTTCCATCTTTCCAGCTGGGGAAGTGTGTGGAAATTGGAATTCCAATGCTGTTGTTGGTCATCGGGTTTTCTCAAGTAAGTAATTTATAAGTACTACGTTTTTGACACCTCCATTATCTTTCTTCTATTTTTTGTGATGAAAGTATTCATTGTGATATTTTCAGTATCTGAAGCATGTGAGACCACTTAGAGATGTCCCCATCTTTGAACGGTTTCCAGTATTGATTTGTATCTCAATCATTTGGATCTATTCCCTAATCTTAACTGCTAGTGGGGCTTACCAAGACAAACCCGATAGAACACAAGTCAGCTGTCGTACCGATAGAGCAAATCTCATATCAACTGCCCCATGGTATGCCCAAGAATAACATGCCTTGTTATAACGTGTCTTCGGATTTTTAATTCACGTTTTTGAGATCCTTTTATTATGCTGTCAGGTTCAAGTTTCCATATCCACTGCAGTGGGGTCCACCTACATTTTCTGCTGGTCACTCATTTGCAATGATGTCTGCAGTTCTTGTTTCCATGGTTGAGGTATGTATCAAGTTCTGGAAGAGTGGAAGTAACACACTATTATGTCGTTTATTGATGATGTGATATATATCATATCAAAACTTTAACAGCCTTATTCTATGATCGTGTTAGTTTTCACATTTAACATGACTAGGAGTGAATCTTTCATCTAAAGCACTTCTTATTGCAGTCAACTGGCGCATACAAGGCTGCATCCAGATTGGCGATTGCCACTCCTCCTCCTGCTTATGTTTTGAGCAGGGGTATAGGCTGGCAGGTACCTCATGACAGTTTTTCTATGTAGTTTTGTTATTTTGACATGTGTTGTGCTAGCATCTTGAGTTTAATTGTAAATCTTATAAAATGAACACTGAAATGAACTAATTTGTTCTATGAAATGCTCCAACCTTTCTCCCCTTATCTCAATGGAGGTATGAAAAGATTGCCCAAATGTTAAGAGCACTAGAAAGTATTTTGCCAAAAGATTTTGCTTGCTTAATCTTGAAAATTCTTATACATTTTTGAAATTGTCCTCCATCACTGCAATGAAAAGGACAGCACAATTATATTTTTATAGATAAAGTTTAGGGAAAAAAAATCAATCTCCAGATACTAATATATGTTGGGATTGTTTCTCGATCGATCATTAGTCCAGAAATAGTAATTCCAAAGGGTTAACTTGTTATATAGAAAATGATTCACCAAACTCCCATTACAACAGATTTTTTTTTGGTAACAAATAGCATGGGGTTTTATAAGTATTTCCAGAATGTATTTAATGCAAAAAGGTAACTGTTTAGTTTTTACACTGTTCAATGTTGGCAGGGAATCGGTGTTCTGCTTGATGGACTTTATGGAACAGGCACTGGTTCAACTGTTTCTGTGTAAGACACCATATTAGGTTCCTACAAAGCTTGCTTTTGTGGTCTTCTTTCTGTTTAACATTAGTTTGATTGAGATATGGTCATGTATATCAGGGAAAACGTTGGACTCCTTGGACTGACACGAGTTGGAAGTCGTAGAGTTGTTCAAATTTCTGCTGGATTTATGATATTCTTCTCCACCTTAGGTTAGTTTTTATTATTAACTTACTGAGCCAATAAATTCATGGTAAGGTAGAAAGGTTGCTTCTAACTGCAACATATAATAGCTAGGTTTGCATGAAAATTCAAGCAGACTTTGTACTTGAGAAACCAAATTGATATTCTGCTACAGTTGCATGTTTAACTTAATGGTTTCGGATATGGTGGTGTACAAAAGATATTGTTCATGGTTTATTCCTCTCTAAAATTGTTCCAGGTAAATTTGGAGCTGTATTTGCATCCATACCTGCCCCTATATATGCTGCACTATACTGCATTCTCTTCGGACTTGTGGGTATGCACGTTATGAGCTTACTTAAGGTTATCCATTGAATTCTTCACTCTCATCATAAATATTCCTTGTCCATTTGCAGCTTCAGTGGGATTATCATTTCTTCAGTTCACAAATATGAATTCCATGAGAAACCTCATAATTACCGGGCTTTCGCTATTCCTCGGGATATCAGTTCCCCACTTTTTCAGTGAATATTGGAATCCTGCCCATCATGGTCTTGTTCATACCAATGCTGGATGGGTGAGTAATGTTGCCAGCAAACTTATTTATGGAGAATGTGTAGTATTTTAAATTTTAATACTATGTTACTGTGTGTTTTTTTGCAGTTCAATGCATTTTTGAATACAATATTCTCGTCTCCTGCTACTGTCGGGTTGATAGTGGCAGTGTTTCTTGATAACACGATAGAGGTTGAGAAAGCAAAGAAAGACAGAGGAATGCCATGGTGGGTTAAGTTCAGAACATTTCGAGGAGACAGTAGAAATGAAGAGTTCTACACTTTGCCGTTTAATCTCAACAGGTTCTTCCCACCTACGTAGCACTCAGGCAGCACATTTCAGGAAAACTACACCTGATTAGTTCCTTCTGCATCACCCTAATTCTAACATGAGTAAACAGCTTCATTAGAGTAGTAGACTAGTAGTACATTCAAGATTCAAGAATACTCTTAGCAAGTGGCAAATTTTCTTTAGCTTCACTATTTTTTTGAGGGCCTTGCATTACAGGTCTAGAATAGGATTGTAGAGCATTTCATGATCCATGCTTTTTGTAGACGATGCAAATAATTAAGAAGGAATGCAATCTTCCTCTTCTCTCCCAGTGAAAGTTGGAAATTTCTCAGAAATGGAGATTTGACTCGAATCTCGTATGCTATTCTGAAACAAAAATATCATTGTGCAGTCTAGGTTTTAGATGAATATTGAAATTTAGCCAGTAATTTGAATTCAATATCAATACATTATAAATCCCTCACATCCCTCACATTGAAACTAGATGTGCCACCTTTTGGGGTGTCACCTATATTCCACCTTGTGTGGCAGCTGATTCATGAACGAGAAGGCGCAATCACAATGTGTACATCTTGGTTTCTGTCTCTGAAACTGGGAAGCAGGGAATTCCATAAGCTTTCTGTATGTCTATCACAAACCACCTCCTCTAACTGCTTCAAATTCAATACCGATAGAGACAGCTTCTTCAATGACCAGCAATTTCTCATGTCTATCTTTCTTAGACTCCTCAATTCACCAATGTGTTCAGGTAACTCCTTAATGCGGGTGCAATTAAACATGTGTAGGAAGTTCAACTTGTTTAGGTTTTTGAGCGATGGTGGAAGCGATGAAAGACCAATCATTGACCTCAGCCTCAATGATTCTAAATTGACCAAATTTCCAATAGGCAAGCAATCATCATGGAAAGTACTATGATTTTGAGTGATGGTATCAGATTACATATCAGAAGAACGTCATCAGTGTACACCTCTTCAAGATTTGGAAAAGTGTAGTGAAGTTTGAGATCCCAATCTTAAAAGCAGTGGATACAAACCAACTTCCTTAGACTCTTCAATTGGATGGAGTTACACAACTTGGATGAAACTGTGAGGTTCTCTAATCTCAGTCTCTTCAGATTGGATAACCAACTTAGTACTTGAAAACTGAAAACAAACCTCGAGTAAATTCTCATCATTTCGTGATTACTAGTACCTTCAAATTCTCCATTTTCTTCACAATTCCGGGTATAGCAAAATTGCCTCTCCCCCGGAAATTCAAGACCAGTACCACTGTTTCTGGCAGATGCATGTTGGGCCATTTCAAAGTTGAGGACTCTCCATCTACATACAAAGTAATGCTATTGGATGTAAGCTCATTCTGAACTGAATCTAGTGAATATTGTTAGGAATTAAAGAGATATGGAGGAAAAGGGACAACCAGTTGATATAGATACGAGGCGAGCTTTCATGGCTTGATCATTTTGTTTCCTGCACCACTTGGGAAGACTGCTTCCACATATGTCCATGATCAATCTTTCTCTATGCTCTACCGAATTTAGTTTCGACTGATAAACAGCCAGCTCCCTAAGCAAATCATGTTGGGTTACATAGTGCTCACTATTCTTCTCCATCCAACTTGGATGCCCTGGTTTTTACGATCAATTAGTTATTATTCGTCATATAAAATTACAGCAAGCTACAGATATAGGAACATATATATAAGTTACCTGGTGTAGGAACATATATATAAGTTACCTGGTGTCTATAAGATTAGCCAGGCTCCGATTGCTGAGTTCATAGATATTGGCAATACACCAAGTTTCTTCAGCTATATTATATAACTCGGACCATATATCAATCTTTTGTCTTCAGGAAATGAACCAAGATCCAAGAAACATTCTTTGATGATAGCCTTTTCCTTATCCAAAGCATACAAGCTGCTTTGGAGGCAAAGAAGTAATTCAGTCTCAAAATCCAATATTGATGAACCTCTAGACCATTGATTTAGTCTGTTTTGCCACATCTCTATAGGTTGTGCACAAACCGATCTACCCACCACTGTAATGGCATGTGGAAATCCCTTACAACGCTCTACTATCTGCAAAAGGATCACTACCAAATATTATATGAGGATTCAAGTTTCTCAAACTAATCTCAGCATGTAGTTTCTTTGAATAATATAATCATATCTTTACGACAATCAAGTATCCAGCAAAATAAGTGCAACTAAAATTGTTCTCACTTTTCTTGAAAGATGTGGTGGAATATGAGAGCTCTTATCTCCCAAGGATGCTGAACGATGAAAAAGTTTCATCGCATCGCCAAAACCCAACATTTCTAGTTGATATGGACGACTGTATGCTGGAAATTCAGATCTTGCTGTCACAAGAATCTTAACATTTTATTTGTCATTTTGCAGTTAACATCATCCAATATCAACAATAAAGGTTTCTTTCCTTCTTCCTTAAAAAATGTTTGCAGCCACTGATCTGCATGCACTTCATTTTGGAAAGTAGGAACCGAAGAACCCTTGTGTCGATATAGTTGTTCTACAATAGAAGTTAAGCTATACTTCTTCGAAACAGTGACAAAGAAGATGTTTTTGCCGAATTTATCTATGAAACATAAAGAAATCGTTATTCAAAATATGGTCTAAAACATCGATCACGAAAAAAAATACCAGCACACCATTAGTTTCAGCACTAGCAAAGCAACATATTGTGATATATAGTTATACAGTATATACCTCGGATTCCATGATCTGTACAAAAGTTTGTTGCCAAGGTAGTTTTCCCACATCCTCCGGGAGCGGTGACAACAAGCATTGAGAATCCTTCATTCCCAAGAAGCTCTGTCTTCAAATCCTTCAAAGGAGCTTCCAATCCAACTATAACCTCGGGAAGTTCAGGTACTGCACACCAAGCGCTGATTGGTATTGTATCTCAAAATTCTCTTTCATGCGTTGGTTCACTTCCTCCAGAGTACTAGACATTTGACTAACCCCCACCTCTACGGATTCGCCACCTCTATGTTCTCTACTACCACGGCTGTCCTCTTCCCATCCCTGATCCCATGCACGTGCAGCAGCTTCAACTGGCTTTCAAGATCTTCTCCCCATGCAAGAAGTTTTGTGGCGTAATTATACTTTCTGTAGAGATCCCACCTACTAACGTTTGAGCAGTTTCGAACAAGCTCTTCTCCGGCCTAGCTTGTTCTAAACCTCTAAGCTCATCGTTGTTTGTGTAAGACAGTTGCTTGTGAGACAGTGTCATATCGATGAGTAGTGCTTCAGAGTGTCTAGCCTGGATTTGATGTCTTTGAAGAGATCTTTGAACATGTGGTTCTTGGCAATCAGATCTTCAACGCCAGCATAGAGTGCACTGAATGCTGTTCCTAGAAATCTAGAATAGCACCTCCCATAAATTCCACCGGATTAATATTCATTCTTTACCACAAACTTATTTCCCAGCAAAGGATCGGAATTAAAATCGTTTAAGATGAAGAAGAAGGAAGATTCTTATTTGTGGAGACTAATATTGCTAAGTTGCTAACCAAATGCAAATGCATAGCTGATAGCTCAATCCCACAGTACTAGGAGAGAGTGATTGTATGAAAAATAATGGAGTAATAAAGCTATGGAGATATGGTCCCTATAGCTTTATATCTTTAACGATATTTATAAAGCTCCGCTCCCTCGTCATTATTTGATAAGATTCTGACGTGGTGAGTCCACATGTTGCAGAATTGAAATAATGGAATTCATGTTGCTCTCCGTCTAGTAAATTATGCAAGACACACATGTTTACTGCAATTACATGTGTTAAGGGTATAATGGGTAACAGGTTATTGTGGTTATTTTAGAGATAGTGTATAAGTATTTGACAATGTAATATTCATCTCAAATCAGTAAAACTCATTCAGTCTTTTCAATGTATTTGACAATGTACTATTTTCAGTTCCCTTTTCTTTTTTGGGAAGCTGTGATCCAACATTTTCTTTCTGACAAAAGAAGAAACAGCTTCCTACACAGATTGGGAATGCATATTGCCAATGGATCGGCTCCCATTCAAATAGTGAAGGCAGGCAAATGCCGTGTTTAACCAAGTCATCTATTCGAAGTGTTAAGCTTCCTGAGTTCTGACCCTTTCCCTAGGGATTTTGAATTGTCTAAATAACCGAGATAAGTATACGTACGTTTCCATTCAGCGGAAAATTTTGTTAATTTGTTTCATGATTTTTCAATATCAAGTGGAAGTACATAGGCATGTCAAGCTCAAATCATTCAGTCTGCCGGTTTCCCATAATGATGGTTTTGGGTGCCATCTCTGCCATGGAGTAAGCAAGTCCCATCTCGGCGATATTTCCAAATTGAAGTCAAATAAAAAGCTTCTTATGAAAATAAAAATAAAAATTACAATTTAGGGATTGCTTCTAATTTATTTGAGGTTTGTGATCCACTACTCTTTCAGTATGGGACATTCTAGAACATGAGATAGGGTCTCATATCTATTTGTAATACTCGTGCAAATTGCTGCTGGTGAACAGATTTGCAAATTCTTTTTTTTTAACTTTTTTATTATAAAACTCACCCAACTAATCGGCTCAAGAAATTTTAAATACACACTCCTGATCTCTTAATACACACCTCTGATCTTTTAATACACACCCCTTGCTTAATAAACTTATCATCAAGTTTTTCATTTCGATATTAAACTTAATACAGATTCCAAACTGTCTAATATCCTTATATCTAAAACTAAAAAATAATATGTTATTTAATATAATTATTATAAATTTACTATATATTTTGGTAACTCGTTTACGTATTTTTTTCTATTTTCTGTTAAATTTTTTTCTTTTCATCGTCAAATTTATAATCAAAATACTATTATTACATAAACTTCAAATCTTTGATGCGACATAAATCATTTGGAATTCGAAAAAAATATCAACCATTTCAAGTTTTTGGAATTCATAAGGTAGTAAAAGTACATTAGGTCACTAGCTATTAAACATATATACCTACTTTTTTCAATACTGCATGTCAAGATGAACATGTAGTATTTCAAAATGGCAAGATCAAAACTAAAACTGATACAAAAAAGAAAAAAGAAAAAAGAGACAAAACCCAAATGAACCGATATTAATTGAACAATACATGTGATTATTTGATAGCAATCGAAATTCGGGTCATAAACTTTAAAAGAGTTTTTTTTTGTTTTTGTTTTGTTTTTGCGTATGAAACTATGAATTGTGGAAAAAAGTCAAGTTTAAGGAAGAAGTAGTTGTTTCGATGGTTTTAGGGTAGGAGATTAGATTTCTAATTGTGATTTCATTTTCTTTTTTGATAATAAATATCTGTTTTGGTCATTAAACATGTCTAAAATATTTGATGTGAAACATAAATTAATACGAGTGTGTAGTAAAATATTAAGGGTGTGTATTTAAAATTACTCAATCATCAACAAATTTGCTCTTTCCATTGCTCTTAAAAGCAGGCTTCTGGAATCTATGGCCGCAACAACAATGCGTATGTCTCTGTTTTTGTTTCTGAGACTGGGCAACAGGGGTTGCCATGCGCTTTCAGTACATTCATCAAATATGACCTCCTCTAACTGCTTCAAATCCAATACTGATAGAGAAAACATTTTCTGCTCCAGTGATAGAGAAATCTGCAGCTAATGAACACCTTAACTATGTCGACCATTCAACTTCAAATTTCTATCAGAATTTTGAACCACATTCAAGAGCACGTTTCTTACCTTGTTTTCAGTTATGATCCCTCTACCAACAACGCTTACAGTTGTACAGTCTAGTTTTATACACAAGAACTTCATGCACAAAATATTGTACTTTAGCGGCAAATGAGAGCAATGTCATGTTGTCTCAAATTTCAAAATAATCAGTTCAAGAACTCATTTAAACTCAGGTATTTCAGTGGTAAATATCATATATAATTATATCCAAACACATTACTAAACTAGACTGATGGCTGCCACCAAAGGGTCTACCTATTTGTATCAAATATAAAAGATCAGGGCAAGCTACCAGTTAACCTTCAGGTCCATTTTCAATACCAATGGTCTCCCGTTTCAATGTCAAAAAACACAACCCCCCACATTTCCTATACACGTTAACCGGAATTCAATACTGCCAGCAAAATAATGAGAACTCAATTATATTACCCGAGTAAAGTAATCTCTGAACAACCATAATAAGTTCCGCAGGATCTAATCAATTCATGAACATGTATTGCTTTCAAGTAACATGACCTAAGCAAATAAAAGTACCTGAAGAAGCAGAAAGAAATTAAACACTATAACCAAATCGTGAAATTGAACCACAAGCACATGACAAAAAAAACTGGTTCGCAAGAAGCCACCAGAGCAAGCAACACAATTATAATATCCAAAAGCAACACAATAAAGCCCTAGCCTCCATTTCAATTCCTCTTCAATTCAACACATTATTCAAAAAAATAAAATAAATAAATAATAATAATCTTACGGAATGTCCCAGGGCTTGGAGCTCATTAGAGAGGACGCCGAGCCTGGAGTGCTTGTTGAGCAACTACTCCTCGTCGTAGGTCCGCGGCGGCAGCATATCGAACCATTCCTGCTGAGCTATGTTGACCGAGGGCTTTCTGAGAGTGTGGCCGACTATCTCGCGCTTCCAGACTGGAGATTAGGGACTTGGAGAGGGAAGAGAGGCGGTGGATTTGGGAGCGGTTTCACATCATTGGAGATCGTCTCCTTGCCCTTCGGCTCAAAACTCATCGGGAACCCAAAACCTCTGTTCCTGATTTGTGCTGAGACTGCACCAAACCATGAGATCCATCTCCTTTAGGGTTGCATCATGCCTCACGACTGGGGTTAATTCACGTTGGACGTGTTCCTCACGCCCTGGAAAGTGAGCGTGGGCCATATCAAGGTGAGCGGTGGTCCATTTGAAAGTGACCTCTAACAGCTGACTGATGAGTTTTAACGGATGTTAACTGTGTAATTACTTCACTGCCCTTCAAACTCAAATTCTGTGGACAGCAACGCGCCACATCATCATAGCTCACATTTGATGAACTCAAACGCGGCCTATCGCACACCACCAGCCATTTTTAGACGCTTTAGAAAGTCTATTCTCCTCTGTTCAACCTTTAAATGCTCTCTTCTGCAATCAGTGACCGCAGCAACAACAATGCGTATGTCTCTGTTTTTGTCTCTGAGACTGGGCAACAGGGGTAGCCATACTCTTTCGGAATATTCATCAAATATCACCTCCTCTAACTGCTTCAAATCCAATACTGATAGCGGCAGCTTCTTGAGCCTGTAGCAACCCCTCGTGTCTATCTTTCTTAGACTCCTTATTTCACCAATACATTCAGGTAACTCTTTCAAGACGAAGCAATCCAATATGCAAAGAGTGTTCAACTTTTTGAGGTTCCTGATCGAGTCTGGAAACTCTGAAGGCTGTGACGTTTCCATCAACCTCAATTCTTCTAAATTGACCAAATTTCCAATCTCGTCAGGAACTTGTATCCAAGCTGGCCGGCAGATGGTGAGCTTCTTTAGGGAAATCAGATCACATAACCCGCGAAATAATGGCTTCCAAATAGCAGTTTGGTCCATGTACATCTCTTCAAGATTTGGAAAAGCATGGGAAAACTTTTCTGATTCAGAATCGCATTTGATCAAAGACAACTTCCGTAGACTCTTCACTTGTATGGAGTTGAATATGGATGATAATGAGAGGCCCTCTAATCTCATTCTCTTTAGATTGGAAAACCAACTTAATAGTTGAGGATTGGTCAACTTACATTTCCAGATATGCTCATTTGTGATTACTAGTACCTTCAAATTCTCCATTTTCTCCACAAATTCGGGTATAGCATACTTCTTTGTCTCCCGCAAATTCAACACTAGTACCTCTGTTTCTGGCAGATGCATGTTTGGCCATTTCAAAGTTGCAGACTCTCCATCTACAAACAAAATGCTATTAGATGCAAGTGAATTGAATCTAGTGAACATATTGCTTAAGAACAGTAACGGAAAAATGGGACAACCAGTTGATATAGATAGAAGGCGAGCTTTCAAAGCTTGATACTTTTGTTCCCTCCACCACTTGGGAAGATTGCTTCCACATATGTCTATGAACAATCTTTCTCTAAGCTCTGCTGATTCTAGCTTCGAGTGATAAATAGCCAGCTCCCTAAGCAAATCATGTTGGGTGACATAGTGGTCACCATAATATCCTTCCCCATCCAATTTCCCCGTCCTGGTTAATATGATCAAAACTAATTAAGTAATTCCTCATACAAAAATACATATAGCTAGTTATAGCAGCAGCTACAGGCTAAACATATCGCACAACAGAAACATATATGCATAATTACCTATTGTCTGTAAGATTAGCCAGGCTCCGGTTGTTGAGTTCGCAGAGGGCTGCAATACACGAAGTATCTTCATGCGTATCATGTAACTCGGACCATATATCAATAAGGGCATTAACAGGGATTCTCTTGTCTTCAGGAAATGAACCAAGGTCCAAGAAGCATTGTTTGATGATAGCCCTTTCCGTGTCCAAAGCATCCAAGCTCCTTCGGAGGGAAAGAAGTAAATCAGTCTCATAATCAAAAATAGATGAACCTTTAGACCATTGATTTAGTCTGTCTTGCCACATCTCTATAGGTTGTGCACAAAGTGATCTGCCCACCACTGTAATGGCAAGTGGAAATCCCTTACAACGCTCTACTATCTGCAAAAATGTGGACACTCCAATAGGATCAGAGACGATTATTATCTGAGATTCTGAGTATTGAAGTTTCTCAAACTAATCTCAATACACAATATGGTTGAATAGTATTATATTTTGAATGATCCAAATAATTATAATTAATAAGACAAGCATGCTACAATGCAACTAAAACATCACCTCACCTTTCTGGCAAGCTTTGGTGGAATATGAGAGCTCTTATCTCCCAAGGATGCTGAATGATGAAAAAGTTTCATTGCATCGTCACAACCCAACATTTCTAGACAATATGGAGGACAGAATGCTCGAAATTCAGATCTTGATGTCACCAGAATCTTCATTTTTGCCATTTTGCAATCAAATTTGCAAAGAAGAGAATCTGATCCGGACCAAACATCATCCAAGACCAACAGTAAGGGTTTCCCTCCTTCATCCTTTAAAAACTGTTGCAGCCCTTGAACTGCATTCACTTCGTTTTGGAAAGTAGGAACTTGACAACCCTTGCTTCGATATAGTTGTTCTACAATTGAATCTAAGCTATACTTCTTGGTAACAGTGACAAAGTAGATATTTTCACCGAATTTATCTATGAAAAACATAAGAATGTCGTTAATCAAAATATCGTCTAAAAAGCTGAGAAGATCAAATCAGGAACAAACAAGCACAATGAGAAAAAACACAAGCACACCATAAGTTGGATCACTAGGAGAAGCTAAGTAAATACCTTTGACTTCCTGATCTGTGCAAAACTTTGTTGCCAAGGTAGTTTTCCCACATCCACCCGGAGCAGTGAGCACAAGCATTGAGAATTCTTCATTCCCAAGAAGCTCGGTCTTCAATTTCTCCAATGGAGCTTTCAATCCAACTATAACCTCCGGAAGTGCAGGTACTCCACACCAAGCAGATTGGTTTTGTATCATAAAATTCTCTATCATGCGTTGGTTCACTTCCTCCAGAGTACTAGAGATTTGGCTAACCCCCACCTCTATGTTTTCTACTACCACCGCAGTCCTCTTCCCATCCCTGATTCCGTGCACCTGCAGCAGCTTGAATTGGCTTTCAAGATCTTCTCCCCATGCAAGAAGCTTTGTGGCGTATTTATACTTTCTGTAGAGATCCCACCTACTAACGTTTGAGCAGTTTCGAACAAGCTCTTCTCCGGCCTTGAGTACTTGTTCTAAACCTCTAAGCTCATCGTTGTTTGCGTACGACAGTTGCTTGTTAGACAGTGTCATATCGGCGAGGAGTGGCTTCAGGGTGTCTAGCTTGGATTTGATGTCTTTGAAGAGACCTCTGAACAAGTGGTTCTTGGCAATCAGATCTTCAACGCCAGCATAGAGTACACTGAATGCTGTTCCTAGAACAGCACCTAAAGCAAGCTCCACCGGATCAATACTCATTTTTTACTGCAAACTTAATTTCCCAACAAAAGATAGGAAAATAAATCTCTTAAGATGAAGAAGAAGAAGGAAAGAATGATTCTTATCTGAGAGACTAATGGAAATCCATAGCTGATAAAGTGATAGCTCAAAGTCCACCCATAGGTCTTCGCCTGGGTCCCACGTGACAATGAAACTGGGTAGCAGTTTCCGAGAAGTTTCCACCCGTTTTGTGAAAGATCAAGATAGCCGCGCGCTATTTACAATTTATTGAATTTTATGTTATTTTTTATATTAATTAATAAAAATTTATAATACAAATAAATGATGAATACTAACTAAAACATATAACATAAGTGAATTTAGTTTTACCAAAAAAAAAAGTATATTTAATTTATGTAAATATTAAAGTATGATGTATATAAGAGTTTATATTAATTAAAATATTATTAGCATCAAATTAAATAAATCCATGACATCAGAATTATAAATTATCAATTAGGATAAACAACACCTGAAAGTTTTCTAAAATTATTTGTAGCCAATGGGTGACTTTTAATAGCATATTTTAATTTTTTTCATTAACTAATTAGGAAATGCTTAAAGAAATAAGAGTAAAAAATTTATTTATAGAAATTCATTTAAATATTAAAACCAACCAACAGCCTTTTGACACATTTCTTTGGAGAGTTGGGGTTTGTCTTGTATGTTGCAACAGCAAGTGCAACACACGTGAATAGGAAAGGATAGTAGTGCTCCATGAAACACACGCATGTAAAACCCGCGTCAGTTGTTTTTTCACTTGGCTGACGCAAGAGTGGAGCCCTATTGCTGGGCTGATGTGACAACGAAGGCCCAGGTCTTTATTTTTCATTGCTTGGATATGGAGTTCTTGAATATGTATGAAATTGAGAAGCCCTCTAATCTTATTCTCTTTAGATTACATAACCAACTTATTGACTGAAAATTACTCAACTGACTATCACAGAAATGCTCACTTGTGATTACTAGTACCTTCAACTTCACCATTTCCTCCACAAATTCAGGTATAGCATATTTCTGTGTCTCCCGCAGATTCAAGACTAGTACCTCTGCTTCTGGCAGATGCATGTTGGGCAATTTCAAAGTTGAAGACTCTGCATCTACATACAAAATGCTATTGGATGTAAGTGTGGGGAGAACTAAACTAATGTGAATTAAATCTAGAAAATAATATGCACATACTGCATAGGTGATTTTGAATAAATTAAGATGGAAATTGGGACAACCAGTTGATATAGATACCAGGCGAGCTTTGATAACTTGGTACTTTTGTTCCCTCCACCACTTGGGAAGATTGCTTCCACATATGTCTATGATCAATCTTTCTCTGTGCTCTACCGGATCTAGTTTTGAGTGATAAATAGCTAGCTCCCTAAGCAAATCATGTTGGGTGACATAGTGTTCACCATAATATCCTTCTCCATCCAACTTCGTTCGCCTGTTCAATTTTGATCAAAAGAAGTTGGTAAATTCCTCATACAAAATTACAGCTAGTTATAACCATAATTATGTATGTTTCTGTTGTAGACTTAGAGCTATCATACAACAGAAACATACATAATTACCTCTTGTCAATAAGATTAGCCAGACTCCGATTGCTGAGTTCATAGAGGCTTGAAATGCAGGAAGTGTCTTCATCTATATCATATAACTCGGACCATATATCAATGAGGGCATTAACCGGGACATTTTTGTCTTCAGGAAATGAACCAAGGTCCAAGAAACACTCTTTGATGATAGCCTTTTCCTTATCCAAAGCATCCAAGCTGCTTTGGAGGGAAAGAAGTAAATCAGTCTCAAAATCCAAAATAGAAGAACCTTTAGACCATTGATTTAGTCTGTTTTGCCACATCTCTATAGGTTGTGCACAAAGCGATCTCCCTACCACTTTAATGGCTAGTGGAAATCCCTTACAATGATTTACTATCTGCAATAAAATTGGATACTCCAAGTGGATCATAGACAATCATAATCTGAGTGTTGAAGTTTCTCAAACAAGCTCAATATGTACTTCAACAATCAATGCTCTAATTACTTTTACAAATATGATATAATGCAACTGTGTGATCACCTCACCTTTCTTGAAAGATGTGGTGGAATATGAGAGCTCTTATCTCCCAAGGACGCTGAATGATGAAAAAGTTTCATTGCATCATCATAACCCAGCATTTCTAAATGATATGGCGGACTGAATGCTCGAAATTCAGATCTTGATGTCACAAGAATCCTAATATTTGCCATTCTGCATTCAAATTTATCAAAAAGAGATTCTGATCCGGACCAAACACCATGCAGGACAAACAGTAAAGGTTTCTTTCCTACTTCCTTTAAAAATGCTTGAAGCCACTGAACTGCAATCACTTCGTTTTGGAAAGTAGGAACTTGTGAACCGTTGTGTCGATATAGTTGTTCTACAATAAAGCTAAAACTGTACTTCTTCGAAACAGTGACAAAGAAGATATTTTTGCCTAATTTATCTATGAAATACAAGAAAGTCATTGTTCAAAATATGGTCTAAATCTAAAACAATACAACAACAAAAATGTTGGGTTATGCGGAAGAATAAACTGTAGAATGGAATCAGAACTCACAACCACAAATGTAAAATGTAGCGGAAAGAAAATGATAAAGAACACCGGGTATTAACATGGTTCAGCAAAGTGCCTACGTCCACGGGGCAACAACAACAAAGAACCTCCACTATTCGAATAAAGGTTACACGGAGAGAAACACTACTTCAAGACTCACTCTTGAAGGGATACACTCTCACACACACTTTGTTTTGTTACACACACAAACTCTCAACTTGGAGTTTTCTCTCTATCTCACACTCTTGTATAGCACAAGGTGAACTCACCGGTTCTTCTATATCTTTTGCACCATTAGAAATGCCTCTATATATAGGCAAATATATGCATGCATTCTTCATGCACTTCCCATGCAAATCCTTCACGTCCATGCACAAGGAAGAGAATTCAAACTTCTTCCTTAATTCAAGCTTCAATGTTTGTATGCACCATCAATGCATCTCCATCCTTTTGTCAAACTTTTCAGCCACCAACAAGCCTATACATATAGGCTCTCTCTCTTGCATTTCAACATATACACACTACCAACTTTGCTATTCATATACCATCTTGCCTCTTGGTTAATTGAACGGGTCTTGAGGCTTCACCGAAAAGGTTTTTCACATGTAGTAAACTACATGACATCCTCCTCCAAATAAAGAGGGAAATTTGACCCATCAAAAAACACAAACACACTATTAGTTGGATCATAGCACATGCAAAGTAAAGCTAGAGTACCAAGACAACGTGAACAAATTTCTAATAAAACTACTTCAACCATGATTGATCTAGACACACACACACACACAATACCTCTGACTTCCTGATCTTTGCAAAAGTTGGTTGCCAAGGTAGTTTTCCCACATCCTCCGGGAGCAGTGAGCACAAGCATTGAGAATCCATCATTCCCAAGAAGCTTTGTCTTCAAATCCTTCAAAGGAGCTTCCAGTCCAACTATAACCTCTGGAAGTTCAGGTACTGCGCACCAAGCTCTACTCTCAGCAGGCTGGTCTTGTACCACAAAATTCACTTTCATGAGTTGGTTCACCTCCCCCAGAGTACTAGACATTTGGTTGATCCCCTCCTTCACACTCCCTACAGAAACCTCTATGTTCTCTACTACCACCGCGGTTTTCTTCCCCAGTTGCAGTTGTCTTTCAAGTTCTTCTTCCCAGGCAAGAAGTTTTGTGGCATATTTGTACTTTCTGTAGAGATCCCACAGACGAACATTTGAGCACTTCAGAACAAGCCTTTCGCCAACCTTGAGTACTTTTTCTAAACCTCTAAGCTCATCGTTGTTTGTGTAAGACAGTTGCTCGTTAGACAGTGCCATGTCGATGAAAAGTGGCTTTAGAGTGTCTAGCCTGGATCTGATGACTTTGAAGAGACTTCTAAACATGCGATTCTTGGCAATCAGATCATCAATGCCAGCGTAGAGTGTACTGAATGCTTTTCCTTAGAACTGCACCTCCGAAAAACTCCACTGGATTAAGGTCCATTCTTTACCACAAACTTAGTTTTACAACAAAATATGCATCAAGATCGGAAAAGAGATATTTTAGGATGAATGACTAATGCTGTCCGAATGCAAATGCATAGCAGCTGATAGCTCAACTGCCTCAACCCACAATGCAGAGGAGACATAGGAACCATAGCTTTATGAAAATGATGCTTTATATCATCGATTATAAAAGACTATGAAGTTGGAAAATTGAAATAATGGAATTCTTGACTCCCTCAAAAGTCGAAACCGGCGTCTGGTTAGTTAAATAATGAAGGATTGTTGCAAACTTCACTTTCGGTGGGAGTAGAGGCAAAGTCAAGGTCAGGTAGTTATTTAGTCTCTGCGATTAAGATACAAAAGTAATAGGTTGGAATAGTACGTATATCATCTCTCTAATTGTGTTAAAATCTGTTCTTTTGTATGCAACATTGCAACAAAGCGTCTCCATCAGTTTCCTACACAGATCGGGAATGCACATTGCGAGGTTGGCTCAAACAGATCAGCTCCCATACTGATGGTGGAGGGTTTTGGGAGCCCTGAGGGTCTCGGATGAATTTTAAGTATAACTTTAGCCTATGTTTGACGAATTCCAACCTTTTTGATAACCAAATCCAACATTTTCTTAATAGTTCTTCATCCTGATAGTAATTTGTTGCGAGACTTGTGTCCACTGAATTACTTTGTATTACTTTGTTGTGCGACTTGTATGCACTGAATTTTATTATACAACGAAGAATATCCTTGTAGCCTTGACATCAATCACATCATCCATGAAAACATGTTAGTGTATAATCAATCCCCTATTTGGTGGTTCAAATCCAAAAATATTGTCCTACTTAGTAATAAGAAGCCAAACCTTTAATCCAAATTCGTTAGAAGCTCCTCATCGCATTATAACAGCACACAGTAATCAAGATATGTTGCGTACTGGGGATCCTTCTGATGCGACTTCTTAACTTAATCCCAATCCCAGCTCCCTCCATCCATCCAATATTAGTTCATTAAGTTGTTTGGTAATCAAGCTGTGATTGAGAATGTTGCATCATTTACTGAACCTTCAGCCACCATTCACAAAGAACAAACAGAGGTTCACCCAATAATGTTGCAATTACATATAATTTCCCTGACGTCTACGAGAGACCAATTCACATACAAGGCAACAGGACCCTGCTTTTATACGTCAGGATTAATCTAGTAACATAGCAGATACATTCAACTATCAATCTAGCAAACAAGGAATAGTTCAACATGTCCCAAAGAACATAGAATGGCGGTTTCATTTTCACGAGCTTTGAAAACAAATTAGAAAATATATAGATTCTGAAGCCTCAGAAAGCCAGTAATTTATCATCAAAGACATCAGTCGGTAATTCCAACTAAAAATACAATCATCACAGGCTTCAATCAAAACACCCAGATACTAAAACCAAACAAAACACAAGAAAACCATATCAAGATGTAATCGCAGTAAATCGGCTCCGTGGACCAGATTGTTAAAAGGATCCACAGGTTCCTATCAGAAAGCGAAAGATTTCAATCTCGGTTCAATGTAGCATCGTCGGTCAAGGCATTTAGCTACCGTCGACGTGGCATCGAACCCAAAAAATAACACAAAGAAGATGATGACCCTCAGAATCCCGTTCCAAATCACACACCACGGCGGCACACCGGAGCCGCCCCGTTCCCGACCGACGAGTAACAAATACTCGCCGGTGGATGGGAACGATAGGCGGCTCGTTATGTGTAGCCGCCGCTGTTTAAAGTGTCATACGGCACTTCCTATCAATTGGGTATGCTTCCTCACTGGATCAAATACGCCATAAAACAACTAAACCCTAAACCCTAAACAAGCTCAAACCTCACATAAACATCAAAACCCTAAAACACACAGATCCCAGAAACCCCAAATTCAGAAGAGATCGAAGGGTGAGTGAGACTAGTGTGCGGAGGGGGGTTTATATAGGGGAGCATAGGACCTCCTATACCCTAATGGGCCTTATTTTGGCGGGTCATTTAAATAATAATTGGGCTTTATTAAAATGGGTTGACCCGGCCGGCAAAGAGTCCTCCTTTCCTATTTCAAAGCTTTGGATTTTGAAAATTTCTGAAGCAATTGGGGAAGTGGGTGGAATGTCGATGGGGAGTGATAATACATGGGTGGGGAAGAAGCCTCTGAGACGCATCGGAGGCATGTCCGATGCTCTCTCCATTGCTTCCGATCTTGGCTTCTCAGTCGCCGCTGCTCCTACTCCGGTAAAGATTTAAACTTTTACTTTCTACCATGTTCATTTTTACTTCTTTGCTCGCTTTGGATCAGAATTAGCTTGACCCATTTCGGTTATCAACTCAATTTTGATTTGTTGCATCTTACATTTCATTTCTGGGGTTGATTTTGAACACCCCAGTTGAAAAAGATCGATGCTTTGACCAAGAGAGAAGGGTGGTGGTGATTATTTGTGTTTGATTCGTTTGGTTAATTGTAATGTGGATGATTAGTGGTTGGAAATTCAATCTGGGTTGGTCTTTGTTTTGATGCAGGAGGAGCTTCAGAATTGGTCGAGTAGTACTGGTGAGAAAGGTGATGACTTGATAAGGGTTCTGAGGGAGCTTACCAGTGTGCAAAGGAAAATAGCAGATCTGCAAGTTGAACTTCAAGGCAGAAAAGTGAGCTCTTTGGGTCTCTCTTCTGTCATGTTTTCGATTTGATATGTGTATGAGTGTTTATTCATGTAGCAGTAGGGGTTTCTGATCTTTGTTTTTGTTTTGTTTTTTGATGTGTTGATCTGACATTGTGTTTTGTTATCTTTAGGATGATAAAAATGTATCACATTTGACGCATGTGAGCGAAATGGAAAAGAAGTGTGAAACTCTATCAAGGATTACTACAATATTAAAAGATGTCATTCAGAACAAGGTAAAGTTCTTGCATTTTGTGGTTGTGCATTGTCAGTTTTTTTAATGTATGTGTTGAAGACTACTCCTGTAGTCCTGTATGTTGGATTTCCATTTGCCCCTGAAAATGGTGTTGCTTGATGTTCTATTTATCTGAATTTGATACGACATCTGTTACATGTGTTGAAACTGAATTCAATACATAGTGAAATCTATGTTCATTACGAATACACAAACCTCAACTTTCTGTGTAAATTATGACTAGGATTGCAATAACAGTATCAGTCCTTACTGGGATTTACAGAAGCTAAAACAGACTAAAACGTACATGAAGAACTTGAGCGATCCGTTGTGATCTTCTTCTGACTTGGAGTGCCATATTAATCTGTTTGTATCTCAGTTATACCATATTTTGTTTCTATGTTCTGGCAGGATCGTATCATTGCTCGTCTCCAACAACCATATTCACTCGATTGCATTCCGGTGGAAGCAGAGTATCAGGTTATTTGCTCATATCTCATATGTTGGAGTGATATCTTTATTCAAACTGCGAATTTGTAGTGTAATTGTATTGTACATCCATCAGTACAATTATACAGGAGCAATCTTTTTATTTGGTTCAATCTGAGCAACCTTTGTCACTAAATCTATCCCTATGTAGTATATTCATCAACTGTTCTCATAAATCAATTATATACCTCTAGCCATGAAAAATAAAATTAGCTTTTGAAAATATTAATCGTAGAAGACAGTTGAATGATAACTTCCTGACAATGAAGAAGAAAATTTTGGTGGAAAATTCATTATGTTAAAATAAGACTTTTCTTAATGCTTCTCTTCTGTCATATTTGCTTGGTTTATGCAGAAACAATTCTCTGAATTACTGATGAAGGCTGCTAGTGATTATGGAGCATTAACAGCATCAGTTGCCGATTTCCAGTGGAGCCAAACATTTAAGGAGCCTCCTTCAGTATGGGGGGTATGTTTTTAGAACTATTTTTGTCTCTATTCATGCAGATTGCATAAAGCGTAACTTTGTTTTTTTTGTTTATTCATTATTTGACTTTCAAGCATATTTGTTGTTTCAGTTTAGACTACATGTGAGTGTGTCCTTTACATTTTCTTTAAGTATTTCATCAGAGATCTTTATTTTTTTTTCAACTGCAGGAAATGCTACGTCCAATTCCTGTTGCCTTAGCATCATGCACCCGGTTTTTCGAAGCAATGTCTGCTATGAGAGAGTCGTTTGCAACACTTCAACAACTCAGAGTAGGTCATTCTGATACCCCTTCACCTATCACACCAGCCAAGGATTCCAGAAGAGTACCGGGGGTTCCTGATTGTGTAACTCCACCTCCCTGGAAAACCGAACCAAGCTTTGATGACTTGGCTATCAAAAGCTCAAGAAGGCCGGATATCAAGCATCAAGAAGCAGAGAATGAAGGTGAGCTGGACAGCTCTAGCCATAGGAGATTGTCATGGCCTCCTTCAGTCAAAAATGCCTAAAAACTGAGCTTTGTCGTGAGCCAATGTATGTTTTGATGTGAAATAGGTTGTGCATTGTAATTTAACGCAGCAGCCTCTGCTTAAACTTCCTATATATATATATTGATGATACACCTTGAAATTCTGAACTTGAAAAACATTAGTTTGTGCAGTAATACATTACATTTGATTCTATTTGAATTTTGCCAATGTAAATAAGTTTATTTAATATCTAGTTTCTCAAGTAAAAGTGTTAAGATGTGGTTATGTATGAAGATGAACCGAAATTTGGCATTTCCACTTTTAACATTACAGCTTGCTTCCTATTAGCACTATTCCTGCAGTGATTTCTGGGTTCTTTGTTCTGGGTTTATCGGTGTTTTTGATTTCTGGGTTGTCGTTGTCGCAGATAGGAACTATACAGCTAATCCAAATGTAATGTAATCAAATGTTCAAAAGCAGGCTAATATTGAACTTGTATCATATATAGCTTACTAAACTGAACCAAATAGCTTATCATCTGATTACAAAAACATGTGTCATATATTTAACATTAATGAAAATGAAATTAGCGTTATTGAACTTGAATAGACGGTTGGCTAATCTTATTCATTATACTTTTGATACATTATTGCTTCAGTCCCAACTTAATTTGAGCTTTTCCCTGGTCAAAACTACTCAATAGTGAAGAAATCAATAAATTGGTTTCTTATGAACTTCAGCAGGGAAAGCCTTTCGTTTCTTATGAGCTTCAGATGGGAGTTTCACGTCTGTGGCCAACCCAATGGCTTCGAGGAACCTAATTACATACCAAGTAGTGTCAATCTCCCACCATTCCAAGCCTTGTCGAGCTGAGTACTCAAAAGCATGATGATTGTTGTGCCAACCTTCTCCATGAGCTAGCAACCCTAACACCCTAAGCAAAATCAAACAATATGATATACGTATAACGGTCATGAATTACATTATATATAATTGAGCAGAAATATATTTTGCTAATACCAGTTGTTTTTAGACAAGTCACCAGTATTCCATACTTGCTTTCCCCACATATGGCAGATCGAGCCCACTGAACAAGTAGCGTGGAGAAAACATACGGTCCTCACACCCTGCAAATAAAATGAGAAACAGATAACTAATTAATCGATTAGTTTGGTAAAATTCTGTTCCAATGAGAACACAGCAAAACCATTGACTCTTGCTTGTGGTACAAGCTAGCTAGGTTATGTAAGTAATGAAGAGCATGCAAGCTTACAATTCCCCAAACAATGTATGGTAGCCCTCCTGCAGCATATAGCAGAAATCCAAGAGCAACAGAGTGAAACGGATATGTACGGTGAAGAAACCTATAGTACCATTGCTTCTTCAAATCACCGACATTTTTGAATTCTAGTGCGTCGGGCTGAAATTCATTACACGTTATTGAGAAGACATGCATTTTCCGATCGATTCATACATGCAAGATTTCAAGTATGATGAGAGAGAGAGAGAGAGAGAGAGAGAGAGAGGGTGAGTTCATACATACATTTGCAGCCCGAGCACGATAGTCAACGACCCAACCAATATGACTGTACCAAAATCCCTTAATGGGACTGTGAGGGTCATCCCATGTATCAGTGTACTGATGATGAACTCTATGTATGCTCACCCATTCAATTGGACTTCCCTACAAACCATACAAATAGTTCAGATAGACTTCAGAGCTAGCATGCATGCATGCAACTGATTAATGAATCTGCAAAATATCAAGGTAGCCTGATCAAAGTAGCTAGATGGGTAATAAGTAGTAACAGTATGTCCATGGATGCAGATGATGCAAATCAACCTGGAGTGCAAGGACGGCGCAATAGGCAAAAGAGTACTCGAGCCATCTGGGAAGCTTGAAGCTACGGTGAGACAGGTTTCTATGGTAAGACAGGGTCATACCCACACCTGTAACAAAGTAGAGTGCCACAGCCAGCCAAAACGCAGACCAGTTGAAATAAAACGGCCCCAAAAAAGCAAGGCTATGTATGGCCAGGAAAAACAACTTGGTTATTGAGGCCTTCGTTTTTCCTTCCATGGTGCTTCCAGTTCTTGAAGTGAGAGATGCAAACTAAACACAGAAACTTTTCTGTCTGATTTGAAGCAAAGAACGAAGGAGAATAGCTGCTATGTAATTTCGACTGCCTGCTTGTAGATAGATATATATACACACATGCATACCTATCTAGCTAGTACGTGTTTTGGATTCATGTTCAACTATATATATATACACTGATAAATATATAAATAGCACAGCTACTCTGGCTTGGATAGAGAGACGTCCGCAAAATTGAAGAAAACTAAAATGCAGACAAAGTAATCTGGCGTGGCTTGTTTTAGAAGTATCATATGGGTTCCTTTCTTGATCCGATTATACTATTTTGACAGCTTTGCTCCAAAATTAGAATATTCATGAACGGCGAATAGATTCTGTTACAACTTACAAATTACAATGCATTATTCTCAGATTCTTCTAAGTAAGCACGTACATCATCATCATCCAAAATAGAGAAATTTCATTTGCACGTCTCAAATTGTTTAACACTTATCCTACATTTTTGTAGTTTTTCAATTACCTCTATTAGGCCTATTTCCAACTTAAACGAAAAAGACAGTAAAAAACCTATAGATGACCAAACTATTCAATGTTTTTCTTCTAGATTTGCTCCCCAACCAATCCAAATACATCACAGTCAAAGATTTTGTTATATGCCACACATAACACTATTATGCACATCAATGTAAGAAGGAAAACTAAATTAAGAACCATCCTGCATGATTTGAAAGACTGTTGATGATCTTATTAGTTTTTTCTATTGAATAGGATGATGACTCATGATTATATCGATTAATCTAGCAATTAATATACGACGAGTCATCTAAGTAGCATCATATGCACGCACACGGTTTTTCGAAGCAATTTCTGCTATGTGGGACTCGTTCTTGATTTATGGATTCTTTCTTCTTGGATTATAGGTGCTTTTGATTTCTGTGTTCTACGTTGCTGTTACAGATAGCGACTACTCAGCTGATTAATCTAACGAGTAACGAGCAAGTGTCATGTAATCAAATGTTCAAAAACAAGCTAGTATAGCAAACCCCAAATACACCAACATATATGTTTATACCGAGAAAGTTAGGACGTACAGAGTTTAGTTGGATACTTGGATATGAAGAGTTAAAGAACATAATCTAGTTGGAAAAGATATAAGATTATCATGCCAGAAACCAACTGTTCTGATCAATTATATACCTCTAGTCTTGAAAAATATGAAAGATATTTATTTAGCTAGCTTTTGGAAATATTAATCTTAGAAGACAGTTGAAGATATATAACTTCTCGACATTGAAGAAGAAAATTTTGTTGGAAATTTCCTTGTGTTAAAATAATACTTTTCTTGATGCTATCTTCTCTTGCGTTATATTTGCTTGGTTTATGCAGAAACAATTCTCTGAATTACTGATGAAGGCTGCTAGTGATTGTGGAGCATTAACAGCATCAGTTGCCGCTTTCCAGTGAGCCAAACATTTAAGGAGCCTCCTTCAGCATCAGTATGGGGGGTATGTTTGTAGAACAATTTCATTTATTTATCTCTATTCATGCAGATTGCGCAAAGCATAACTTAATTTTTTTCATTATTAAGCTTAATTTCAAGCATATTTGTTATTTGAGTTTAGACTACATGCATATGAGTGTGTCCTTTACATTTTCTTTAAGTATTTCATCAGAGATCTTTATTTTTCTTCAACTGCAGGAAATGCTACGTCATGCACCCGGTTTTTCGAAGCGAGTGAGTCGTTCGCAACACTTTGAGCTTTTCCCTGATCAAAACTAGTCGATAGTTGTTGGTGCGGAAAAATTCAGATAGAAGATTTCCTCACTAACCAATCTTAACTGGAGCGGGAATGAAAGCTTTTTTCCTTTTGATTATGGATATGTAAATGGGCGAAGAATTCACCAGCGAAAATATCTTTCCCAATCTAAAATCTCCAAAAATGTATTGTATAGTGCTCTCTGACTGATTTTGATACCCCCCTCTCTAGATCCTCTTCTAGTTATATTTATAGCCATCACTCCTTGTCCTTTAATGTTGAGCACGAGAGGATCCACGATTTCGTATTATGGATATCATGGAAGAGCTCCACTCCCCTTTCTTCTCGTCGTCCCGTTTTATTTCACTTCATCCTCAACTTGTTCTTGCCGCATCTCCCTCTCATGCGACTTGATTTGACCGACACCCTATCCGGCCACGACCTGACTTGACCACTACACGATCCACCTCTTCATGATTTTCCTTCAACGTGTCCAACTTCCACTAAATCACGTTCATCCAGCGCCGCTCCATAATTTCCTTCGCTGCCACGTTCTCCTTTACCTTGACTGGATCAACATGCTCCTCGAGCCTATTCATCTACAACTAGATTTGTCCGTTACCCATTTCATTCTGCTCACGACCCATTTATTTACAACCTAATTTGTTCGCCATGCGATTCGATCACGGCCCAATCCTTTCGTGGATGGGTTGGGACATAGGACTTCTTGGAGCCATACCGGATTTGGCCGCGACCAGATTGCTCACTAGGCGATTTTATTCCAAGTTTGACTTTTCATGCATGAAGGGATGTCCATTTGTATTTAAATCTTACGGTGAAAATATTTGCACCCACAATAGTGAAGAAAGCAATTGGTTTCTTATGAGCTTCAGCAGGGAAAGCTAGCCTTCCGTTTCTTATGAGCTTCAGTTGGGAGTTTCACGTCTGTGGCCAACCCAAGGACTTCGAGGAAGCTAATTATATACCAAGTAGTGTCAATCTCCCACCATTCCAAGCCTTGTCGAGCTGAGTACTCAAAAGCATGATGATTATTGTGCCAACCTTCTCCATGAGCTAGCAACCCTAACAACCTAATCAAAACCTAACTACATTTTATACGTAATCCAGCCATGAGGTTCATTACTTAGCCCAATAATTGAGAAGAAGTATTTGATTAATACCAGTTGTTTTTAGACAAATCACCGGTGTTCCATACTTGCTTTCCCCATATATGGCAGATCGAGTTTATTGAAAAAGTAACGTGGAGAAAAAACACAGTCCTCACACCCTGCAAGAAATATAAAAAAGACAACTAATATTTAATCAATTTGGTAAAATGTGGTATATATTTGAGAAGTTAATATGTACATATATGGCCAAATAATTGACTCTCGCTTGTCGAACAAGAATACAAGCTAGATAAGTAGTCAGCGATAGCAAGCAGCTTAATTACCATTCCCCAAACCAAGAATGGTAGCCCTCCTGTAGCATATAGCAGAATTCCAAGAGCAATCGAGTGACATGGATATGTATAGTGAAGAAACCTGTAGTACCATTGCTTCTTTAAGTCTCCGACATTCTTGAATTCTAGTGCGGCGGACTACATAAATTCAATACACGTTATTACAGGAAAGACATTCATTAATTTTTCGATCGATATACATATATACATGCATGATTTCCAATACGAGTACACAAGTACGCAGCTAATCGATCATTTCACTAATTATGATCGACGTGATGAAAAAGAAAAAAGAATCATTGCTGTATTCAGGTAATAAGCATGCATGGTCTTCGTCGGAATAAATCATAATTGAAGTCATACTCAGGTTTTGAGACTCAAGAGGTAATTACTGCATTTTGTATACATGTTACACATACGTATACTGATACAGGTACACTAGACACACGAGAGAGAGAGAGAGAGAGAGAGAGAGAGAGAGAGAGAGAGAGAGAGAGAGAGAGAGAGAGAGAGAGAGAGAGAGAG